>NC_061868.1:7556682-7569182 GCF_907164915.1 Impatiens glandulifera | reverse complement strand
TCTATCCAAACATCCCAACAACCGGCGATTAACTTAGAGATCACTCATTGAATGTAATACATGTTCCAAAGTAGGCTCCCAACCACAATCACTCATTTACAATGTAAAAGTAAGTGATGTGTTGTCTCCACCTCTTTGCAGCACATTCTGCAACGACTAATCATAATGCACATTTATTTTCATAGATCTATCATCCGTCAAAATCCCTCCATGCATAACATGTTGGAATTTTAAACTAATTTCATTATTTAAATGAAACGTGAATTTGGATAAATAAATTAAATGTAATTTAATTCAAATAAATATAAATTCATACCAAATTTAAATATGAATTTTTGGTGAAATTTAATGTCAATGGATAAAATCGAATGTCAATGGATAAGATCGAATGCCAAGAGTCTAGGAACGACTATAAATATCCCCTCATGTTGAAACTCTTCATATATCTCATATCTCTTCTTCACTCATTTAATTATCTCTTTAGAATTCGAAAGGTTTTTACTTTATTTTCTTGAGTGTTTTTCGAGTTCTTCACTCAATCGAGTATTCTTCGAGTTCTTCACTCAATCGAGTATTCTTCGAGTTCTTCACTCAATCGAGTGTTCTTCGAGTTCTTGTCTCGTCGTATCTCCGTTGAAACTCAGTGATTGATTTATGTACATTATCAAGTTCGTTGCCTAGTGATTTATGTGCTGAATCACTACAAAATTCGATGTACTCTAGGAGACAACCATCTATGATAAGCTCCAACACAAGGGGAGACGATAGAACTATTTTAAGGAAATTTTGTTAAGCACACATGTCTCGAATCGACATCTTAATCGGTGATTTCTCTCTTCATATATTTTATTTTATTTATTTGTAACATTCATATGTATATATATTTTTCTGTTTATTTAAAAACAAGAATTCTAACATAAAAATCCGTCCAAAAAATGAGATTTTGGAAAGGAATATAGAATCCCACAATTTCTCTTATAGGAAGTCATATAGGGAAATCTCGGCAACTAATGTGTAACAATGACCGAATTTGAAGGAATCCATATTTTGTCAACGTAAGATATCATGAGAAGAAGTATCAACACTTTGCGACCCACTAATAGTAACATCTTTTCATGTAAGGTTATCTCTTTATCATTAAGTCTTCTTCTATATATAATTATACTCACAAAACTATTCGAACATTAATCAAACATGTCATTGACCGAACCATTTCCATAAATCGCGGGCGAAGCGAGGATTGAGAATGACAATGCAAGATTTTTTACAATACATAAATATCGTCCTAGAAGTTGATCAACGACATTGTTCTACTCTAGATCCGTAGAAGGAAACCGAGGAGACAATTCTTGTTCCTCACTATCTAAACATAAACCAATCATCGGGCCAAGGTTCATCCACGACAATTCCACTAGTGCAACCTCAACAACAAGACGACGATGATAATTCTAGGGAAGAAGACACATATTAAATAAGGTAATTATTATTATTATTATTTTGTATTTGTTTAACAACATTTGTTATGTGTAATTAGAATTCAAATTTTGGTGAACAATTATTGTTATAAGATTTTTAATATGGTTTAATTTTGGTTCAATTTTATATTTTATTTTTCTTTATAATTTAATTATATTTCTATTTTAGGGTTTGTAATTTTATTAAAATAATTTTTTGTAATTGCATTGCCTATATATACAATTTGTTATCAACCAATCGGTGTTTCCTTGTACCGACTGGTTACTCACCAATTGATGTTTCTCGGCGTTCCGTATACCGATTGGTTATTAATCAATCGGTGTTTCTGTGTCCCTATACCGATTGGTTATTCACAAATCGGTGTTTCATGAATTTGTATTACCGAGAGAGCTTCTAGCGACTAGTAATGATAGTATTAAATCCAATCGGTATTTTCCTATACCGATTGGAAATCAAGGTATTACTGATCGAAAAATCGTTCGGTATTGAGGGTTTTTTTACTAGTGTAAATTTCAAAAACTTTTTATTAGAAAAATGTCTCTAGATTTTATAACACCGTCTCATTTGCTACAAAAAAAGGATGAACACGAACTCGAGAAATGATCACTAACACGATTATAATTAGAGGGTAGTAGTAAACAACACATCAAATGTTGTGAGTATTATTTGAATTATAAAAATCCGATACGACAATTTCATCTGACTAAATGGATCGTACCGAACAAAACATAACACCAACTCAAATCTAAATAATAAAAAAACACTCCTATACTATAAAAATAACGAAAAAAATCATACAAATGATGACTTTTCAAGTTAATAAGTTCTCGATAATGAAATATATAAATTGCTCTATTTATTTATTTGTTTATTAATGTATAAAGTTTATATAATATTAATGTATATATTCTATTTCTTAGAAATTATATACATAAGACTGTATATAATTTTCTCAAATTTTATTTATATATATATATATATATATATATATATATAATTATAGTACTTTTATAATTATTTCATATTTTATATAATTAAAAAAATAGAAAAAAATAAATATATTCTCTAATCATATATAATTGTATCAAGATCACAAAAATAAAATATAGAGAGACTCCTTATTTCACATGAAACCCTATCGCATGTTGCCTTGAAATGTCCATAAGACAGGCCTTTGAAGATCTTTTCAATGAAATGACTATTCTAATTGTAACAACAAACAATCATTGTCTTTCTTTTAACATATTTTCCTCTTTTTTATTGTAATAAAATAAAAACTGAATCATCGATCATTATCTATGATATTCTAGCTGATCTGTACATGATAATCTAGCAATGATCAATGATAGGTTCTCCTGGATTCAAGTTCCTATCAATAGTCCAAGAAAGGTTAAAAAGCTTGGCAGTTATGAATTTGAAGATCTTGCTCACGTTGATATTATGTGTTGAACTCGAAAAGAAAAGACTCGCGTTCATCATTCTTGCATATGCCCTTGCCTGCAGTGCATAACAAACTATCGATCAATTCGGCCTTAATCTAGACTCTAAACTAATGTATATATATTAATAAAGATGATGAGATTATTTAGATTAAAACAAATTAAACAAATATAAATATATAATGAGTATTATCTGTTTTTTGAAAGAGATCTAGCTAGCATACTTTGATACTTATGTTATAAGATTTGGATTAATGATGGAATAATGATTAGATAGTAAATTATTTCAAATTCAAATAACCCATATCAAACTAAGCCGCAATTATGTAAGAGTTGTTTAGTTTCAAGGATTTTTATTTATTGATAAACATTCAAATATAATAAAACTTATCTTAATGATAAAGATAAAAAAATAAATAGACTCAACCACCTATATGTATAATATAATAGATAAGGTCATTTTATTTGTTATACCCAAAAATATCAAACTAAACTAATATCTTAAACGAATATATGATCTCTTATATAGTTTTGATATAATAAAATCAATATATTAGAATTAGATTTTTAAAAAAGTTATTGTTTATTATTATTTATAAACTTCATCTAAGCTTGATTCTTTACCATTACATTTTGTTTGATTTTTTTTAATGTAAAAAGTTAAAATAATTTTTATAATCATAATTTTCAGTCCAACATAAAACGTTTGAAATGAAAATTGAACTCGTGGTTGGATCGACACCCTAAACGACTAAATCCAAGTAATAATACCTGTATAATTATTGTCGTTTGCAAATCCGGTGGAAGTTGGACGAAATCATCAAACTTAGTCCCAATTAATATTGGAATTGCTGCCTATAATCCAAACAATCAAAATAAACTTAAATTCAAAATCTAAATATAAAAATGATAAATTGAGGAGTAATTAAATATTTATTACCTGATTCCATTTTCTTGCTTGGGTATACCAACCAATAACACTGCAATTAATTAATTAATTATAGGTTGGTTTAATTAATGAATTAATCTCAGTAATTAATTATTAATTACCTATTAAGAGTACACCGACTTGTAAGATCAAACATAAACAAGATTGCCACTGCATCCTTGCAAGCCATAGGCACCTGATCCCATGACATGCTGTCACCTGCATTAATTATTTAATTATTTAATAATCTCACCTACCTTACCAATGGTCATCAACAAGAATGGATCATAAAATTAAAATAAAATTCACCATGCTAGTTGAAATAATCATACCTTTTATTTTTTAATTTAGAAATTATTTTGATGGATAATTTGAAAAAATTGATTAAATTATATTTGTTTTTAATTTATCTTTATTTTTTCTTAGGCCTTATTTTAATCAAATATATTTCATTAATCTCTTATTCATCGTATTACTAATTCATTAATTAAAATATTTTTTTTATTTAAAAATATATATTTATTATTATTTTATATTAATATTTTAAAAATAATTATCAAAAAATTCTCCAAATCTTCAAAATAACCATCAGTCATTTGTTTTAAAATAACTCAAATTATTTGAATAATCTCAACCCTTATATACGATTTTTTACACAATTCTGGACAAAATTTTATTGACTATTTCGGTTTGACCGAAATTTTGTCTATCCTATCAAATATTCTATAAGTATTATCCTACTTTCTACTATTATAAGTTATAAAGTGAATTGATTAATAACATAATTTTAGACTTTGAAGAGTGTCTATAAAACTTCCTATTTTAATATAAAAAATTAATTCCTTATAAGCTTTTTGTATGATTCTATATAAATGATGCATTATAACTCATTAAAGTTACTTAAAGTGGTTTTTTTTATTATTGTTCGATTCATATAAAAAATTTACTTAGTTGGAATAATGATGATGGTGGGAACAGGAACATGACCTTAAATGTGGATAATTTATCTCAATCTATATACTAAATTATGCATTAATTAGCCATAACATCAGTACTTGATAAAAAAAAAATTAATTAATTTCTATTTTTTATCAAATTTAAGAAACAAACAAACCTCCAACATCCCATATTCTGAATGCAATTCTTGCTCCTTGGACAAATAATGTTTTGTCCATCAAATTTAACCCTTTCATATCCAACCCTATGATCTTGTTTGGATCATCACCCACATATTTGATCTGAATAATTATATAAAAAATAATTCATTACATTAATATTAATTAATTGATTAAATGAGAAAACAATCATTACCACAAAGCTTGTCTTTCCAATTTGACAATCACCCAAAACACTAATTTTCAAGGAGACCAAATCAGAATCCGAGTCGTACCCACTACTACCACCGCCGCCGGCCGTCGTCGTCGTCATCGGCGACCAGTTATCCGGTGGTTCCAGATTCTCGCCGGAAAGAGAAGAAGTGGGTCGGCTAGAAAGACGTCGATATTTATGACCCTGTCTTCCCCCGGCGGTGGAACAAACAAGAATTCTGTCCCAAATAAATCTGAAGAATTGCCGGAAAATAGAGAATCTTTCGATGACTTTCCACCGGATGTTAACACGAACTACTCTCCGGCAGAGTTGTTTCATCTTTCCGGCGACTTCTTCACCACCAGCATAAGAAGTCATTTATCGTGGGAATTGGATTCTTGTTTTCTCTCTCTTCATGGTTGTCTGCTTTGGTTTTACTGTTCTGTTTTGGGTTATTTTATTAAGATGTAAATATGTCCAAAATGCCGGCCTTTCTAATTAAGTACAAAATTTGACTTGAAGGGTATAAATGTAATTTCATAACACAATTATTAATACTTTAATGCTGATTTTAACTTTTTCTAAAGAATATTTTTATTTCTTTACATATTATTAATATTAAAGTTTATATACATAGAGTACGTAATCAAGAATTTAATATTTTTCAACCACGACTTTAAAATTTAAAGTGATACAAACTCTAATATTCCTCATCTCCCTAATTTTTATTTATAATTTTGTTTTTAAGTCAATAAAACTTGTAAATATATGAACTTGTAGAGTTTAATGAGATAATTAGTCATATATTAACTATCAAGAAACAAGTAAGTAAGAAGACATTAAAAAATTTAAATTTCTCTTATTCATGTTGAGACCATTGTAATTGTTGAATTGGTATCCACGTAAATGTCATTATTTTTTGCTTTTCTAGATCAAAGATCACCTCAACCCAATCTGGATTCATCAAATCTCTGGATTATAAAGATTTACAACAATTTTATTTAATCAAATTTACAAATTTAAAAAGAAAAAATATTATAATAATGAAGTCACTATGGTTTCTTGTATGTTTCATTTTAATTGTTCTTAACCGTACATCTATGTAAGAATCAATTGCAGATAAGGAGATCATCTTGCTAATAATACTCTATGCAACCATAATGATTGAAATATATAAATATATAAATATATATTATATTATATTAAATATTTATTGTAATATATATAAAATATTATTTAAATAGTAATAATATCCTTAATATATTATATTATTATTATATTATATAATTAGTTTCTTATAAACTGAATCTAATATTTATATAATAGACTTAACTTATTTAATTTAATATATCGTTCAATATAAATTCTTTCATTTATTCTAACATGGTATCATAGTTAAAATTTTGTTCTTGAACTACACTATTTAGTCTTTCGCTGTCTTCATCAATGGTTACCTTAGCTATTGATGGAGGGCTCTAATTGTTATTATTATTATTATATTTTTTAATAATATATTTTTTTCTTTTTAAATAATTCTGTTGATATTCCTCGACAATCATATTCTTTAAGTTTGTTTTTAGTTGTTGATTTATCTCAGTAATTAATGCCATATTTTTATTTGTGTTAATACAATAATATGTACTTCCTTATTGCTTATTTAATCAACACACTGTCATTCTCTCGTTAGAATGAGTTTTACAGGTGTTGTTTGACCCCAACATTCTATTCTTATGAGATTCTACATTTTTCGCTGGTTTTCTTTAATGCAGCACACTGTCATCACATCGTTGGATGGATTTCGAGACTCGCGAGTAACTTCGGAGTTTATTCGGTTATTGTTTCACCCCAACATTTAATGCCCATATGATTTTACATATTCGCTGGTTTATCAGTCAACACACTATCATCCTAAAACTGGATGGAACTCAAGAGTATATGAAGTTTGAAGAATACACCATCAACATTTCGTCTTCAATCTCATGGTGTTTAAACGTATTGCATCTTGAGTTTGAAGAGAGATGTTAGAATATAAGATAATATATGTGTAAAGTATTATCACAATATTATATAAATTGTGATAATATTATTAATATATTATATTATATTATATCATTATTATATTATATTATATTAGTTTCCTTATAAGCTCAATCTAATATCTATATAATAGACCTAATTTATGTTATTCAATATATCATTCAGTACAAATTCTTCCCTTTATTCTAACATTTATATTTTCAGTTATGTTGTAAAATAGAAATAGAGTTGAATATATATATTTTTAGCTCATAATTTTCACAACATAAATTAAATTTTGTTTCTCGATGGTAAAGCTTTTGTCATTGTAAATGATAGTTTTTAGAGATTTTTTGAGATCGAGTGTCCGAGAGATCAAATGGTGATCCACTCTTTTCTTTTTTGTTTTTCATTGTTATGGAATCTCTCTACAAAAATAATGGTCTTTAAAAAAACACGAGACTCAATAGTGGAGTGAGTTGTGGGACAAATTATATTATTTTGACATATTATATTTACACGCTATGCTTGGTTTAGGTCACCTACATGATTTATAAGAATCTTCAAAATATTTTATAGTTATTCGTAAGGACGGACCCAGGATTGGATGGTGGGGTGGGTTTAAAAAAAATTAGGGTGGACTTAAATAAATAACGAAAAAAATTGGATAAAATGAGTTAATAAATGTAAGTTTTACCATTTTTTAATAATAAAATAAATAAAATAATGAATTCTATTGATTTTTTTTTAAAATTAGGGGGTAATGTCACATTTTAACTGTGTTTTTTTTTTCGGGGTGGGCTTCAGCCCACCCGAACCCCTACATAGATCAATCCCTGATTATTTGTTGTCTATTTTGGTTTTCGAATTGATCTTAATAAGTTAGACATATTTTTTTTCATATTTTGTTTCAAATATGAGAATGATGAAGTTGACAAATGTTTTGGGTTCAGAATTGATGTTCTTTCGTTAACCTATTTTGGTATGTCATTGAGTGTTATATTACGATTCAAAGTTTCTTAAGACTCGATTATCAATAAAATGGAATGTAAAATATCTAGATGGAAAAAAAATCTTGAAAGGGGTCGGGTAATCCTCATTAAAAAGTTATTGTCATCTATGTCCACACATATGATTTCTTTATTCAATATCTCCAAAAGTATGGCGGTAAAAATTGAGAGAATAATGTGTAAATTTCAACGAGAATCTTTCAATTCATCGTTTTGTCATCTAGTGGATTAAAATAAGGTTAAATGTTTTAAATTCAAGGATATCTGAATATTCGGGACCTTGTTTCCTTTAATAAAGTTATCTTCTATCGAAATGGTGTAGTAGATTTACAACGAAGTCGAATAGTCTTTGAATATCAATGATCAAATGTAAATATTGTCAAGATTGGTCTAGTTAGTTCACCAAAATGTCTAGTTATTTTGTGGGGTTAAGTATTTGGAGGAAAATTTATTTTATGTGGAAATATTTTTACGAGTAGTTAAGATTCTTTGTAGGGATGGATCTTCGATCAATTTTTTGGAAGACAGTTAGAGTACGTAGTATTAAAAGTATAGCTACAGTGTATCATGAGCTTGTTTCCATTTCTATATGTAAAAATGTCGAAATTAATGACATGTTTGATAATTTGTCTAGTGATTTTGCTAGCCGAATTAGACATAAAAAGAGGTTAAACATTAAGGATAATTATTTTCATAATATAGTTTACTTTGGTAGGATGCAAACTAGTGTCTTCGTCGTCTATATAAGACGTTGTGCGCTGACAAGACATTAATAGTTTACCTGTGGAATATTGATACAATTTGTTCGTTAAGATGATTTCATATGGTTTTTGTTGAGAGAAACTTTCGGAGTCAAAGACTTTATCTAATATCTCGTTCTTTGGATGAAGCGTTATTTACGGTGGAATTTTTACGGATGATATGTACATGAAAAATGTTGTATTATAGTTAGTCTTATGTGCCACGAGAAAGTTGAATCGGCAACTCATTTACTTTTGCATTGTCGAGGAGTAACTAATATTTGTAATCTTTTGTGAACTGTTACTAGGATTAATTAGATGATGCTCGAGTCTTTGGATAGTTGTTGGAAGTTTGAATTGATATTGTTGATGACATACCTACATATTTGAGTTACCATTCCAATTATTTTCTATTGAACTATTTGATTTGAGAGAAATCGTCGAACTTTTAATGATCGTAATTGTTCAATGCGTATCATTCATAATGTTCTTATTATGATGTTGTCTGATATTCGTCCCCAAAAGTCGGAAGAACCGGTCAGAGGAGTTAATCGTTTTTCTCAAGAATCTACGAGCTCAATAACCTATTGAGTAACGCGCGATTGTATTCTATTTTTTTTCCTCATGTCATTTTTGTCGTTATGCTTAAACCATTCTTATTATTTTAATATACCTAAACTATTTTAAAATAAAATAAAATAAAATAATTTTATTATTTTTAAAAAACGTTCAAAACTATACTGTCTATACTCACTCTAAAAATATAAATGAAAGATAATCTAGTTGCATTTGATTAGGACGTCAATTAAACAAAGAAAGATTGGGTGGGATGCAAGTTTTGGTTACAAATGGCACAAACATATGGGTATGGAGGTCCATTTGTCATATATATATAGTCTCTCACCCATAATTATTTGTTACCTAATTTAATAAAATTGGATTAATTAAAATGATATGTAGAATCATAACTATGCCTTGTTTGGTTTAAGATTATTTTCATTCAAAATTGGTCAACTAAAATATTAAAATACTTTCAGTTTAAAATTATTATTTTTTCTTTTATTTATATATATTAATACTTTTAAGATTTTTTTTAAAAATAAACTATGTTAAAACACTGAATATTGTACTCGTTTGAATAAGAGTGATAAAAGGTTAATAATACGAAATATATAAAAATAAATTGTAATAAATTGCTTAAAATTTTAAAATAAAAATAAAAAAATGGATTAATCTAAGTATATTTGTGTACAATTTAAAGTTATAAAATCAATACAAATTCTTATAATTATATACACGTATATTATAAAGTTAGAATACGTCAATAATATAACAATAATAAGTTAATATTACGAAAATTATTAAAATTGTCGAAATCATTTACGATATTTTAAAATAAAAAATTCAATGTTTTTCAAATTCGTCATTTAACACTCAAATAAATCTATCCAATTCGAACCTAGTCAGCAGTGTGAGATTGAATAATTAAGTTAGATGTTTTATAATATTAAATTATATTTATATTTGTTGTAAATGAATAAAAAATTTATAAGTAAATTTTGTATCCAAGTTTATCTATATATTAACAATATATAAGCATTATAATTTGCAATCTTTAATTCGAAAATAAACTAACAAATATATTAAATCTAATTTTAAACAACTTGTTGTTTTTTCATGTATGTGTTTCTTGGGTCTCATTTGTGTTCTATTGTTTTGATTAATAGTCTTTTTTTCTTTCTTAAATTTCTTCAAAGGCTTAAAAAATAATATAAAAAGAGTAATACCAAAATTTACATGTAAGAAAGTCGTGAGTCAATCAAAAATAGCCAATGCCCGAAACAATATTATTAGTATAGTAACAAACACCAAATTAAAGAGGTCAATTTGTTAAGCAACTTAGTCAATTCGAATTAGAGGGGATGAATCTCGATGCTCAATTATGGTTGGAAAGACATCCTTTGATTCATTGCTCGTCAATTAATCGTTCTATATGAGAAAATCCTAACCATTAACGTAATTGTTTTTGACCTCTTGACTCATTTTGATCCTAAGTCCTTTTGGTGGGTGTAGGCTTCATTCTAGTATATGTCACTTGTTATTATCCCATTAATATTAACAAAGGTTATATATAACCAAGAGAGTTTCCCATATAATTTCACGAGGGGGAGCCAAAAAAGGATAACATAAAGAACTGGGAATTCATCGCTCTGATTGGTGGATCTAGATCTTGAGATTTCTCATACAATTTCTCTTAACTTTATCCAAAAGTACCATGTTAAGTAATTTATTTAAATAGTTAGTGGATGTATTAATTAATTATATACTAAAGGGATAGTACAATGTCCCAACACTACAATTAGTAATATATTTAGTTGTGACTTATTAAAAATATCTTGTAAAAATTAAAGTTTGTATCATAACAAAGTTCTAGTTAGAAGTTAGGTTCACTTTAGGTGTGGTATCACCATCATTTGACCATGCTTTTATTCATTAATAATTTGTTTTCTTTGTTTAGCTTTAACTTTGCAATCTTCACTACATTTTTATCTTATTTGTTTGGGGGTATAATTGTTATGTATATTCTTATATATAACTTTTCATTTGTTCGAAGACAACCTTTGTGGTTTGGAAGTCATATGGCCGGTATGTGGTGGCATTGAAAGTGGCTCATTGCCCATAGAGAGACGTTCATCGAGATTTGTCAACCATCAAAATGTTTAAACTCTATTTAACAATAAAATAAAGAGTTTAAGTTAGAATAAAATTATACTAATGTGTTATCCTATAACAATGAAAAGACAAGTTGGTGGAATTAGTTTTAAACAATGATGGTAGTTAGAACCACTAATTAATGACTAGTGATTAATTATTAGATTGATAAAGAAGTTTTAGTACTTGACCACTCACCCACCCTCATCAAATTCCTTAACTTTACCATCATTTTCTAACTTAAATTTATATAAAAAGTTTGTTACGTGTTCTTTTAATAGGTAAACTATTTCATTAATTAGTCTGGTGTACTAAACGTAATCTAAGTTGAGAAATTTGATTGTTTTGTGTTTTAACTATAGTTATTTTTTTAATAAAGTATTTAAAATAGGTCGAATTAATATATAAAATTGAACTTTGAAACTTGTCATATCAAATTTCAACTTTCACATTTTTAGTCGCACCAAACTTTTGTCTTAGTTAAACCATGATTTTTTTTTTAATACTTCTACCTAAATATAAATATATGCATATTATTAAATAAAAACTGAAGTCTAAACTAAAATTTAATTTTCATATATTTGTCTGTTTTTAGTGTTATTATAAAATATTATAAACACACTGAGCCAGGAAATAAAGTTTGGGTGGGCTTAAAAAAAATTTGGATTAACTTAAAAAGTAATGAAATTTTTTTGAATAAAACTAGTAAATAAAGATAAATTTTACCAATTTTTAATAATTAAATAAACAAACATTGAAGTATATTATTTTTTTAAGAAATTAACGAATATAGTCAAATTTGAACAGTAAAAAAAGTATATATATATATATATATATATATATTTTTTTTTTTTTTTTTTTGTTTTCGAGG
>NC_061868.1:6632977-6824543 GCF_907164915.1 Impatiens glandulifera | reverse complement strand
GTTATTTTCCATGCTTCATGTATTTTGTTACTCACTAATCACAATCACAAGCATATCTATGAGTTAACTACACATTAGGATTTCCATAATGGATGTATCAGAAACTTATTTTCTACTACTATATGGATACTCTTTGCCCTTCATAATCTTACATTTCACTCGCTTCTCATAAGAACTGTCTCCTTTTTTCTTTTCTTTATAATTTGCTACCCTAAGAGAAGAAGATTTATTGATTGCAGAGTATTTCCAGAATAAGTTGGTAGACACAATCCATTTTATGGAAATTCTTAATTTGAAAGATAGCATTGAGAAAGACACTTTCTTCCGCAAGCTTCCAAATCTGTTGGAACAACTTCCCCGCCAAATTGTACTGAAAAAGGTGCTTCTGAAGTTTTTCATTGTATATTACTTTACTTTCAGTATCTTCAGTTTCTAACAGTCGTAATGTGCTCATTTGAGTCTGCAGTTACTTCCCTTATTAGCTTCAGCTTTGGAATTTGGTTCAGCTGTTGCCCCAGCTTTGTCTGCATTACTTAAAATGGGTTCTTGGCTTTCACCTGAGGAGTTTAGCACTAAGGTTTGACTATTCCATTGCTGTTAGGCACCATTGGTAAATATAATTTTTTTTCCTCACTTCTGCTTTTTTGTGTATTCTGCTACTGTTATATTTTGCAGGTGTTGCCAACAATTGTCAAACTCTTTGCCAGTAATGACCGAGCTATTCGTACTAGTCTCCTCCATATAGAACAATTCGGAGAGTCTCTTTCAGCTCAAATTGTTGATGAGCAAGTATGCAACAAGAGCTTAATGACCCACCTTGTTTCTGGTTCAACTTTTCTCTGGACTTTCATAGCCTTATGGATATTGACATGTAGTTTCTTTGTGCTAGGTTTACCCCCATGTTGCCACTGGATTCACAGATAATTCTGCTTTTCTACGGGAATTGACACTTAAATCAATGCTTGTTCTGGCTCCCAAGGTGCATTTATATACATTAAATTCTTCTCTTGCAGTATCTCCTTTCCCAATTTTTTCTCTTCTGTTTACGATTTAGGATTTTCTTTTTGGTGTGCTTGTTGTTGTTGTTAGGGGTCAGTTTTTTGTTTCTCTGTTTCTGTGCCAATGCCACAACTCCCCTCCAACATTACCTGTGCCATCACTGTTCTCACAACCTTCACCACCATTACTGATGCCCTCACTGTCCTCGCAACCATTTCTACTTGCCCCGCCACAACTTCCCCAACCATTGTTGAATGTTTCTGCCCCAAACTCTTGTTGCCACAGTTGCACCATCATCATCTCCGCCTATGGACACCACTGCCACCACCATTGCCACTATAATAGTTCTTTCCAAGAAAGATATTTTTAATCTTCATCATTGTTATTAAGTAAATAAGATAATAGTTCTTTCCAAGAAAGATATTTTAAATCTTTACTTGTATAAAAAAAGATGGGAATCTTTCCTTGAATATCTGTGGAAAAGGTAGGATTGGAATCTTTTCTGCATATCGAAAGGGGGGTGAGGGTTTAGGCATACCTTGGAACACAGTTGCCTAATGGATCAAACTAATAGTTTTAAATATAATTATCTGTAGAGATTTTGATGTTTCTGAATTTTCTTTGTATAGGAGTAGATCAACTTCTTGTTTAACTGAAATGTAACTGTTATACAGTTTGTGTCAAGGATTCATTGTGGCACTTTCCTCTTAGAAATACTCAAATAATTGTATATTAATTGTAGTGTTTTTGTTCATTTGGACCTTTCTATTTATTGGATTTATGTAAATGCAGTTGTCTCAACGTACTATCTCAGGATCTCTGTTGAAGTTTCTATCTAAGCTCCAGGTATTGAATAAAACCACTTCTACATATGTGCCAATGTATTACCTTAGTTTCCTTCCATATAGTTATATATCAGTTGATTTTACTATTAGTTTCTTGTAGTGATGATTTTCTGTTATTCTTTAGTTGTGGTTCTTAATTTGCCTTTCATGTTGATAATATCATGCAGGTTGATGATGAACCTGCTATTAGAACAAATACCACTATACTACTTGGAAATATTGCTAGCTATCTCAATGAAGGGGTGAGTAGCACTTTCCTTATGCTCTGTCTTTTGGTATTCTTAACATAGTCATGTCTTACATGTTTTTTAGCCATCAGTAGATGCAAACAAAAATCTTACTTATTATTGGGCTTCAATACAGACACGGAAAAGAGTCCTGATAAATGCATTTACTGCTCGTGCTTTGCGTGACACATTTTCTCCTGCTCGTGGAGCTGGTAGGGAGATCTTATTTATTGTTCATTTAAACTTAGTTGTATACGAACTGTTTTTTCTAATTATAATGATTGCTTATGTTTTTCTTTTGGCAGGAGTTATGGCTTTATGTGCTACAAGTTCTCACTACGACTCTACTGAGATTGCAACTAGGATTTTACCAAATATAGTAGTGCTTATAATTGATCCTGACAGGTTCTTTTCTTCTTTTGTAAGCATTTATCATCTTGCTTAGTTTTCTCATTGATACGTTACCAATCAAAGAAATATGTGGTTCTTGGTGAGGATTCATGATCTTATGCACAAATTTTGGTGATGATTCACATTTTTATCTCCTATCAAGAAGAAAGGATAGAAAACAATGTCCCACGTCTGCTGACCTAGTGCTTCACATTTTCTTGTTGAATTTAATACTAAATTAGTGTCAATTTCAACCTCTTATCTCTCGTTGATTGTTCACTGCTAAAGAACTACAATCTACATAAAGTCATATTGACAAAGAGAATTGGGAGGAGTATGAGAGAAGATTATGAAGATAAAGAGATCTATGCAAACCAAATGAGATTTTAGCCAATCTGAGCAGAGTGACTATTCAAAAACAAGTAACAGAGATCTGACTGTGAAAGGAACCTGTTTTATTGAATATGCAGGCATCATGAGGACCTTACAACATATATGGAGTTTATAATATTATGTTAACAATTGAGCTAGATCTTCGTTCTTGTTTTATGTTTTTTTCATAATATATCATTCTTAGGCCTTGTTTGATGAAAGGTTATTTGGATTTAATCCAAAGAACCTCTCATCCCATCATCAATAAATTCATCAATCAAATCATCAACCAAAACACCAAATTACCCTGACTTTATTTTTTATAACATTTTAATATTAAATATAAAAGATATTTTTTAGTCCTTCAACCAAAATAACCCCAATATATTTCATCAAACAACTTTTTTTTTACTTTCCGAAAAATTGATTAATTTAAAGAAAGCCCTACATCAAACAAGCTCTTAGTGTTTTCTTTGTTTCTCCTTTCTAATTAAATTTCATCCATGTACTAGTGATGTTCGATTGAAAGCCTTTGAAGCTGTGAACCAGTTTATGCAGATTGTGAAGCAGCACAATGAAAAGGTCTGTTAATTTGTGGTCTTTTATATATTAAAATCTTTCTAGGTTTTAATTTCTCTGTCTTGGTAGCATAATTAATACCATAGCATGTATTTTTTGCTTCATTTGGTTTACATTTTTTTTTCTACATCATGATTCAGTTTATATTGTGCCTTCTGGCTTCATTTGGTGTAGATATTTGTTTTTTGGATCATGATTGATTCATATTTATGTTATTTACATCATTATGATTTTTGACAAACATAGAAAAAGTAGATCCTTTTGTTTTCCAAATAGAGCTTAACTAATGCCCTTCAATTTCCTGTGTAGAGCTCGGGAGACGCTACTGCATCCGGCAGCAGTGTACTCTCATCAATGCCAACAAATGCAAGCATATTGGGGTAACTTATCAGTGATGCATTATATCTTCTTCTTTTTATGCTGCAAATTATTTATCTGCTGGAAAACATTTACCGACTTACTTCATTATCTTCTGTACTTATTGTCCCATTAAAATGTAGATGGGCCATGAGTTCCTTGACCCTTAAGGGAAAACCTTCGGAAGCTTCAACCACCTCTGGGCCTATTAATCCGATAGCCGATACCGCTAGCCCAGGTGTGAACCTTAATTCATTTGGCACCGCATTTGTTCTGATAAAAGTTCTTCTTAGTTTATGGGATGCTTCTTTCTATAAAGTTATGAACCTAAAGCTGGAACGAGCATCATGTTATATAGCAATACCTTTATTTTGATGATTTAAGTCACAATTTCTTAATTGTTATGCACTCTACTATGTAACTCTTTGTGCTTTTATTATCTTCTTACATCCTTTTGACCTCGTATGCAAGGAAGTAACTTATTCTTTTTTTCATGTGAATACAAACACCAAAGACACAATGGCCCCAACTGGAACACTTTTTATTTTTATTTATGGATCTGGATCCATATACATAAATGTTTCGAAAATAAACTTAATCAGAGACACACAAAAATAAAGTTGATTTGTAGATCCAGATACTAGAACACATTCGAAATGTGTTTCCAATTGGGACCATATCAACACAGTAGCTCATTTGGAAATTGTCTTTTGTTTTCGAAAAAATCTTGATTTGTATCTCAATCCAATTGAGAATCGCCAATTTTGTACTTGTGCTGGAATTTGTTTCGTTGGTAAAAATATGTAGTTGTGTGAGATGCCAACTTTTTTTGCTTGCCAAATGTTGTCATTTATTTGTTTTGAAACAAATATATTTTGGTTTGCTAAAATAGTGTTAGTTGGATTTTAAGTTGAATCACAAGCTAAATTATTTTCAAGATCACTAGACATATTCCAGGTTATGATTTGATCTAAATTTCAATCTAGCTAAAATATTCCATGAAAAAATGGGCATTCTTGTGGCATTGTTGGTTTTTGATTCTCAATGAGTTTCCTATATCACATGCATTATTTCATATTCTAGGTTTACATTATTACACTTCAGTTTTATTATTCTCATATCGAATGTAATACAACGATTGTTGTATTAGGTGAGACACCAATGTCTATCAATGTAAGCCCGACTCCATCTTATACAACTGAACAACCTGCTCCTCCATCTCCTACATCAACGGATGGATGGGGAGAACTGGAAAATGGCAACCATGAAGATCTTGAAAGTGATAAAGATGGATGGGATAGTGTTGAAGATCTAGAAGAGCCAAAGCCATCAGCAGCTCTTGCAAATATTCAAGCTGCTCAAAAGCGGCCTGTCATATTACCCCCCACAAAACCACAAGGTAACATCATTTGATCCTCTTCATGTTAGATGTTAATTAACCAGGTCTGGCATTCTTATATTTGGTATAGTTGTTCTTTACCACCATGTATATCTAATTAACCGAGATTGTGTTGGTCAGTTTCAAAACAAAAAGTTGCAGTGAAAGAAGAAGACGACGACCTTTGGGGGTCCATAGCTGCACCTAAACCAAAATCATCTTCAAAACCATTGATCCCCAAAAGCATCCCCCCTTCAATGGATAATGATGATCCCTGGGCTTCAATTGCAGCTCCTCCACCGACTACAACAGTCAGACCTTTGGCTGCAGGGCGAGGACGAGGGGCCAAGGCTGCTGCTGCCCCAAGACTGGGTGCTCAAAGGATAAACCGGACATCCTCATCTGGAATGTAGATTTTTCAAAGCAAAGAGGAAATATTAAATCTTGTGGTCTGCATTCTGATGATGATGATGTTAATATATTCATGAGATTATATGTGTGCATCTATCTCTATATATTTTTTGTTTTGTAGAATTATCATGTTTTTCATCATCAAATAGCAATAATATTCTTTATAATATGTTAATTATTTGTGACTGAATTGAACTCATTCATGAGTTAATCTGAAAGGTAAAAGTTATTACATACAATTTCTTCTTTGAATTGATTTCAAGGGTGTGTTTGAAAGAGAAACTCATGTATAGCTGTTAAAGGATCATTTTGTAAAACCTGGAGAATCTGTTATGAAGTTCCTTTTAATTGTCAATTGTGAAATCTTTGTTGTTTGGATTAATAAGCCCCATTTTATCCATTAAATTTGGTTTGATTTGTATTGGTTACTATAAAATTACCCATTTAATTACTAGTTAAAAGTTGTTTCTCATGATTTGGGTCCACATTTAAGTTGAAATGATTAAGTGAACTACAAATAAGACAACATGATTATCAAATAAATTGAACCAAACTAATTCAAAGGATAAGGATTCAATCTATATTTATAAATAATATTATAGTTCTTAATTTATATGGTTTTATCTCTTTAGATAGAACTTTTATATTTAGTAATTATTTTTAAGATTTAGGTGATAAGTCATATCCTAATAAACAAGGCCTTCTTTTTATGTTAAGATGTAGGTGATAAGTCATATCCCTAATAAACAAGATAACTCTTTTTATGTAACAAGATACTTCAATAATAAAATTGATCTATTTGAAATTCAACATATTATTAGTTTGTTTTTATTAACACATCAAAATATTTAATCAATTAAAATTTCTAATTAATTTTTAAAATTTTACAATTCTATGTTATATTAACTAAGTTAAATTTAGGTAAGCTCTTAAATTATTTATGATTTTGAATTTTGAATCAAAAATTTGAAGAGTACAAATTATTTGATTTTATAATTTTATAAAAATAAAAAATAATTATATTTATAAATTCAGAATAAATTATTACTTATTCAAGTAAAATAGTTAATTTAGTATTAAATAATATTTTTAAGCTATAATTTTGGTTCATAATAAGGATGTTTTAATTTAAAAAAAAGTAACAAGATTGTTGAATATTTTGATTAGTTATTCAATTTTGAACAACTATTTTTACTCATTTTTATGAATTGATTTTCTTTAATTAGTTTAAGAATTAACTTTTTAATATATTATTTGTTTAACAAATTTATATAAGTAAATTGTTAAGAAAATCTATAAACTCATTTTTACAGACTTTAGGGCTATCTCTTTGTAAATTAAAAAAAAAAAAACTCAAATATCCCACTTTTGAGCACTTTCGGTACAGTACAAGAAAGGAAGATTGGATTGAAATTTGAAACCATCAAAGAAGAGCTCAAATCACTTCAAAGAAAGAAAGGGGACATTCCAGGTGTTGGCGAGGTACAAGGTCAGGGCCCAGTTCAGATCTTCTGCTACCGATTGCCGTGTTCCCCTGTGGCGCACCAATCAGATTGCAGCATTATTAATTTAATAATAAATCAATCTGGGCAGGAGACGGAGGGAGGGAGAATCCGGAATCCGGGTTTAGGCCCGGGTTCACACAAGACGCCGTTAACGGAAGCGCCCGTTAACGCCAGGAAATAATATAATATTCAGATAATACCCAGATAAGATATCTTCGCTCTGATCTACACGCCCGTTGCCATGACCCTCATGTAAACCCCGCATACCCACCCATGAGAAGACCGTCTGCCGTTCATGAAAATACACTTACACGTCCATGTAAAGACCGAATTGACAGTCATATTATATTTACGTTTATTAAATATTAATTTAATTTATTAAATAACACAGGCAGCGATATAATATTCGCTTCAAGTAATTCAATCTTTTATTTTCTTGGATTTTTTATTTACTTTTTTTATTAAATTTTTTTTTGCCTCGAGACTCGCTGGAGCGAAGATATATTTGCTTCAATTAATTTTAATAAAAACCCCATGTAAATCCCCCCTACCCACACATGTAAAGACCGCTTGACTACCATGTAAAGACACTTACCCGTTTATGTGAACACCAAAATGACATGGATTTTATATTTCCGTTTATTAAATATGAATTCAATTAATTGAGGATGACATGCAGAAACCGAACAAATCTTCGCCTCAATTACCGGATTTTTTTTTTTTTGTATTTAATTTTTTTTTGCCGGAGACATTCATGAGCGAAGATATATTTGCTTGAATTAATTCTAATATAAACATCATGTAAAACCCCCATACCCACCCGTGAGAAGACCGCTTGCCTACCATGTAAACACATTTACCCGTCTATGTAAAGACCAAACTGACATGGAATTTATATTTCCATGTATTAAATATTAATTCAATTAATTGAAGATGACATGCAGCAACCGAACAAATCTTCGCCTCAATTACCTGGCTATTTTTATTTTTTATTTTTTTCCGTTTATTAATAAATGTTAATGTAATTAAATTAAATTGACAATCAGTAAACGACCAAATATTCGCTTGAATTTTGTTTTTCGAGTAGATGATTGAAAGCGAAGATTTCTTATTTTCAAATAATTTTATCCTCACGTTCATGTAAAACCACCTCCCCTCCAATGAGAAGCCAACTTGCCTGTAATGTAAATTCACTTACCCGTGCATTTACATTCCGCGAATAAATCTTCGCTTCGATGAATAGTTTTTACTTTGCATTTATTTTTATTATTTTTTTAAGAAGTTACGATATCGAACGAATATTTATTCGCTTCCATGACTAGTTGATATAATTTCAATTTCCCGCTACAAGCCGACTCTCCCTCAATTTCATTTTCATAAGCAACTGTTCATATTCTTCTCTCTCTATCTCCCGGCGATAATCCAAACACTGAACGTCGAACCCTAGATATTTCGTTTATACTACAAGGATATCTTCTGAACATGTCGGGTAACCAAGGCAAGAACATGGAAGTGGATCATCCCATCGACTCCCGAGAGGTCGTCTTGCAAGTTTGTAGGAGCATAAACGAAAACGAAACTGCACCCACTCCGGCATCCAACGTCAATCCCAGCACTAAACCAGAGAGGTATGTTGATCTTATTGTGTTTATACTAATTTTACACATGTTTATTCAATTTATTTCGTATAATACTGATTTATGCTATCCCACCAAAATTAATGACTTGTAGGACCTATGAAAGGAAGAGGAAGAGAAATCCGAAGACGAATACTAAGTCTTCATCGACTGCTGAATCAGTTTCCACAGTTGCTGTCGAAGCTACTGATGTTGCTGCAGGTACTGATGATATTTTACCACCACCTTTTCCCCCTAAAAAAAAACCAAATGTTATTCCTACCTCCAATCCAACAGTCGATGAAGAGTTACCAGAACCACCCCCAGAAACCACTAATATTTCTCCGTCTACTACCCCATTCGATGAAGAGTTTCCCCCCTCTCCCCAAAAAACCAAAACCCGCAAGAAACGTCCAGTGACATTTCTAACCAGATCATCACCTCATGGCCTCGCTCAACTCATTCCTCAATTGAGCGTAGAACAGAGGGAAGCCGTTAAGGAAATCGGGTTTGGTTCTCTTCTTACAATGGGCGTCTCCAAGTGCCTTGCTCATTTTTCCAAACATGTAATCCAATCTTTTGACCCGGATAAGAGTTCTCTGGTATTGGCCAACGGTGATGAGATCCGTATCGATGAAGATCTCGTACAGCTCGTGATGAACCTCCCTAGAGGCTCAATGAACGTAGTCGAGTCCGTTGGGTTGGACAAGACTAAGGACCCTGCTTATTTTAATTTCTTGAGGGATTGGAAGACCAGATGGACCGGGGAAGACTCCAAAGCTCCCGAAACACTTTCTATGATCCCCAAGATATTAAGTAACACAAGTGCAGACAACGATTTCAAAATAGACTTCGTTGTCTTTGTTGTCTCTAGTTTTTTATGTCCTGTTCAAAATTCACGAGCCAGGTAAACATGTATTCAAACCTCTTATATATCTAATTGTATTTTTGAATACTGACAAATGTATTTTTTTCATTTCAGGTTCAAAATTCTCAAATCCTTAATGGAGGTTGATAACATAAAGGAACTGAACTGGTGCCACTTTACACTTCAACGATTGATTGACAGTGTAAGAAGTTGGAAAGAAAAAGCAAGTAAAAATAAAAATCCATATTTCGATGGACCTATAACCCTTTTATCGGTAAGTATTGTTGCCTCTCTTATATATGATTTATAGATATGTAATATTTTCTAACATGTCTCCCACTCCTTTACTCCAGATTTGCTACCTAGATGGTGTTTTTGTGGAAGGTGAACGTATCCCCTACGAAAGAAAATTTCCAATCATCTCCTGTTGGGATGACGTCAGCGTGTTGGAGTTTACCAACTTAGAAGGTCGTGCCGGTGGTTTTGGGCTTGGCAGGGCAAGGGCGCCCTAGCAGTTAGACAACCCGAGAATCCAGTTGACTCGGTTGAAGTAAAAGAAGACGATAATGAGGTATGTGGAAACAATAAATTGACTCCCATTGTTCATTATTAGCCTGTTTTCAAGATTAATGAAGTCTGTTTTTCATAATGTACAGTTGTTGACCTCCAAAATCCTGCAAACTTTTAAAGATACAGCCCAACAGCTGAATTACCTATCCGGGGAGTTGGAGAAACGCAACATCGATCCGAAGCCCTTTTTTGAGGCCGGTTTCCTGAACCTCAGAGAGTCTGAAGGGTTCATGAAACACTTGAAGGTGGTGATCGATGGTCCGGTTCATGTAGGTGTGGAAGATCCTACAAGGGAGGCACTTGTGGACACTTTACCGTGTGCGGGCTTGAAAGTCATTAGTCCCCGGGTTGATTACACATGTGAGACTGTATTGGAGGACCATGCAGACAATCAAACAACACGGGTTGAACAGAATGATTTAGAGGATGCAGTTATGCCCCATCAAGAAAATCGTTCAGATCAGGTGGAACCGAATGATCTCGATGATGCAGTTCTGCACAATGAAGATCAGTCACTCCCTCTTGAAACGAAAGATGTTGAGGATGTAGGTCATGACATTGACGATGAATCACTCCTTGTTGAACAGGAAGTTGTACAGGCTGCATTTCAGCCCATTCAAGCCAAGTCACCCCCTTTTCAACCGGACGAACCTGAGGATGCAGTTATGCCCCATCAAGAAAATTGTTCGGATCACGTGGAACCGAATGATCTCGATGATGCAGTTCTGCACAATGAAGATCATTCACTCCCTGTTCAACCGAAAGATGTTGAGGATGTAGGTCATGACATTGACGAAGAATCACTCCTTGTTGAACTGGAAGATGTACAGGCTGCATTTCAGCCCATTCAAAGAAAGTCACCCCCTTTTCAACCGGACGAACCTGAGGATGCAGTTCTTCCCAACAAAGATGCCTCACCCCGTGTTGAACCAACTGATCATGATGGCGAAGTCAAGGAACCGGATGAGGTACCCCCAGTGCAGACACCCACTCTTGAAGACGATGATCAGGGTGAAGGGAAGGAACCGGTTGAGGAACCCAAAGCGCAGCATGTTGAACCAAATGCTCAGGGTGAAGGGAATGAACATGTTGCGGAACCCAAATCTGTTGCACCAAATGATCAGGTTAAAGGCAAGGAAAAGGTTGAGGCTTCTGATGCCGTTGAATCTTCTGAAGATGAAGATGAAGGTGATGGGGGGGGATGCATCAACATTAGAGAATATCTAAGAGGAAGATCACGAAAATTCATGTGCACCTTCGATCCCCCACCTACATGCAACAAGTTGCAGATATGTTGGACCACAACATAACCATCAAGGAACAGAGATTAGCCGATTTTGTGTTCGATGAGACCTGCCTGAAATGAAGTTACCTCTCTGCTTTTCGGAATTTCAAATATGAAATTAGTTATTATGGTCTTGTAAATGAATGTATTTTGCAGGACGTTCTGTACGTAGGTGCACCGGGTTAATATCACCCGTAAGCTCTTTCAAACGGTGGAAAATGGGTCGTGAAATTGCGAGCGAAGTTGTGGACGCTTGGTCCATACTTGTTGCACTTCAAATGCCGTAGGTTGCCAAGGCATGAGCCACGAATAATATGTTTTTCAACAATTTCACATGTAAGTGCTTCTCTTGTTTTGTTCTATGTATCCTTCAATGTTCATGACTTGAGTCTCCCCCCCTTATTTTGCAGGTTAATCTGCAGTATGATAGGACCTTATTTTGTCAATCCCTTGAAGAAGACATGAGAAACTACCATGTCACAAAAGAAGACATCATCTTCGCTGACCTGGTATGTACATATCCCTCAATTCCAAGTAACGAGACTGCCATAAAATAACAAATGTTATGTTCTTTTTGCAGATATTCCTACCTGTCGTCACTTCTGGACATTTCTTTCTTGTATGTGTGAATATTAAAGACTCCCAAATAAATGTCCTAGACAACTCCGGTCGTCCGCATAGAATGAAAATTTTGGAGAATATGTCCAGTTGAGGAATCAAATCGATAGTTTTTCGACTTTCTTGGAAAGGCAAGGCATACAAAGATTTGCAGAAAAGGTTAAGATGTACAGGATAACGGCCCCAAAGCTGCCTTGGCAAGACCAAACAAACAAGACCGACTGCGGTGTATATTTAATGAGACATATGGAAACATATAGAGGAAAGATGAAGGGTTGGTCATGTGACATCAACCGAAAAAAAATGTGAGTGTTTTTATATGTTCTTCTATGACATTTATCAATTTTAAATGTTCTTATACTTTCTCTTGTTCTTTTGAAGGCCGACGAACGCTTTGAGTCATTGAGGATAAAATATTTCTACAGACATTCTTATGTCTGACCACAATGTCAATAGGTTCAAGTTAAAGACTGCCAATTAGATCAAGATATTAGGGTTTGTATGTGTTATACAGGAATTATACTTGTACAGTAAATCTTTATGTTCACACAGGTCAATTGACCTATTTTTAATGTATGGATGTGTGATATTGATTTATAACTTATAATGCAATTCAGATCTTATATGTATGGAAGGCAGGTCAGATCTTAAGTATGGAGTTATAATGAATTGCTTATAATGTATTTGATGTTTGATATGTATTCTTGTACCCATATTGTGGTGAAATCCTAGACGATGTTATTTTCTTAACTGTATCTTGAATATTCTTAACGAAGATATATTCTTAACATGATCAAACTGATTAACACTTGCAAACCGTAATATTGACATGATGACCACCTCTTGAAACAGAATTATCTTGTTTATGTCTTCTTGTGGCCCTCTCTTACTATTCATTTTCAAATTTCTAAAACGAATATCTTCTTATGTTCCTTTTCGGTGCAATCCTTAATTTGATAATCAGAGACGAAGATATCTTCTTCAATATATGTTCGCAAATTACTAAACGAAGATATCTTCTTCTACTATATATTTAGAAATTCCTAAACGAATATATCTTCTTAATTTATTTTGGGGTACAATCGATATTTCGAAACTACGAGACGAAGATATCTTCTTCAATATATGTTTTCAAATTCCTAGACGAATATATCTTCTTAATTTATTTTGGGGTACAGTCGATATTTCGAAACTACGAGACAGATATCTTCTTCACTATATGTTTTTAAATTCATGAACGAAGATATCCTCGCAACTAAACATTTTCAAAATCCTAACGAAGATATCTTCTTATGTTATTTGTTGGTTCAATCCATATTTTTAATATCCGAGCCGAAGATATCTTCTTCACAGTGAAAAATTTGTAGGAAATTCGTAAACGAAGATATCTTCTTATTTTCATTTTTGCGCTTCAAATCCATTATTTGTAATATCCGAACAACGATGATATCTTCTTATGTAAATTTTGTGGCCATCCATATTTTTACATATCCTGAGACGAAGATATCTTCTTCGCTATATGTTTGCCAATTCATAAACGAAGATATCCCTCGACAACATTGTTAATGCACCTACCTGTGGTATGGTATTGATGTCAATTCAAGAATGAAAATCATTTTATTAACGTCAACTTACTGCTGTATCAAGATCATCACTCTCATACCCTCACTACTCGCAACTCTCACATTACACTCTCACCTCCTTCCCGAATCTCAATCTACCGTTGTCTTTCAGATTCAGGTCAATTAAGCGTAAAACTCATAAGATGGATGTAGAGATGGACCCAGACCTGCTGGTTTTATCGCAGCAACAGTGGAGCGATACTTAAGTCTGCATCAACGATGACCTGTCCCTTTTAGTGTCTATCATGTAGATGAGGATTCTTCCTCTATTACGAATAAACGTTAACGACGACTGATGGCCCACATGCAAAGCAGATGGGATACGGACTCTCGTTCTTTGTTATTGGGGAAATGCACATATGCCCGACGCTAGAGGACTTTGCTTCAATCCTTAGGTGTGGTACAAATGCACTCATGATCTTGCCTGTCATCAAGATCTCATATGGCCGTCCACATTTGCGACAGCTCTATGGAGTACAATGTTTGATGCTCTCTTGTTTACCCCTCCAACATGGATTTCTGAATATGACAAACATAGACGAGTCATTTTGGATCGTGTCCAGGGAGCTGAGAGGACCATCAACCACACACAAAGCAAACTGATCATGCTTGTGGTTCTGGCTCATTTTTTTTGATTGTCCGGCTGCAGGACCGCCGGCCTTCGGGAAAGGCTCCCTGCGGGTAGTTCCTGCACTGATGGGAAACGCCCCAAACCTGGATAGCCTGGTACTTGCTGAGACATACTGGTCTCTAACGAATTTGTTCCCGAGGAAAACAACTCTTCTCGCCGTGGATCACCTTGGTTCTATACCTCTGGTTTGTTAGACAAGTTGCATTGGTTGCCCCGTCCTTCAGTTCCCTACACTTCCTTTGCCATCTACAAGTGCAAAGGGTCACTGCACACGTGCCTCCGAATTTTATTTCGGATATTCACCCAATTAGGTTTCATTGTTCCGTGGTATCTGTTTACTGAAATGATGTACGAGATGAGGGGTTCCCATTCATCATTTTGTTGGGCCTTCAGGGAACTACCTCCTACTGCACAAGTGTCATATACAGACAATTTGGCCTACGAATCCCCTACCTTCAAATGGAGACAATCCTCCGGAGGACTTCATGTTTACTCCTCAATATCTTTACTTAGAGTACGCATCAATAATTGAAAATTCTTGACTGTTTTTCATCCCCAAACCGATGGATCAATGCTGTTGAACGAAGCCATTCAGCTATACATTCCACCCGTCATCGAACCTGAGGTCGTGTCGCTGACAGGGCCGATAGACGACGTCATCATCTCATGAATCAGACTAGAGCTTCCTTTGTATTGTTGAACAGCTATATTTTTGGTTAATCTGTGCAGTACTTATGTAAACGGATTATGGAATGTTTTTGTGTATTCAACAATATTATGAATTTATGTTTGATTATAGTCTGAAGTTATATTTTACATTATGTAGTGAGTTTATTGTGGAGTGATATAAATCGACTCATTGTTGTTATGTTTGATTCTATGATTGCAATTTGGATGTCATGACTCATGATCAATTCAAAGTATAATGTAAAACAAATGATCTCTTCATGTAAACCCCTTAGATTGATCCATCGATTGGTTGCTCGCTTCCTTACACAGTATCTAATCAGTAAAACGGACATTTTCTTCGCATTGTAAAACCCTTGAAAACGAAGATGATGGCGCATCCAATCTTTGAATTTACATATTATTGTTGACACTTTCATTGTCACGAAACGAATCTATTCGCTTGATCTTCATATTTGAGGTCGACCACAGTTGAACGGAATTGTATTGAAATTATATTTCATTCATTGAAAAAGAAGTGTGTTTCGAATAAAACCCTATAACGAAATCATTTCATATCTATGGATTACTGTATTAAGCCTGTAATGACATATCAAATCGGAACAGTGTGCAGTATTGTTGTCACATCACAAAAAAATAAAATGCGTAATTTTAATTGAAGTTGCAAATTATGGGTATTTTCCAAATTTTAAACACATGAAATCATCTCATTACATATGAAAATAAGCGAACATATATTCGTGTACAGTGAAAATTGCAAAATTTGAGGAAATAATTTGCAGCGAATAAATCTTCGCTTGAATGAATTGCTAAGAGGGACGTTCATGTGAAACACACAACCCTTACATGAGAAGAACCCTTTACACCTGATGTAAGTACACCGACGCTTGTATGTGAAGACCAAAATGATGAATGAATGTGGGTGGAAAATACACGCCGCGAATTAATCTTCGCTACAAACAATTTTTCTATTTCTATCCCGTGGATCACATTTCATTTTATTATAATCATTACAATCGAATCGGACCAAAACTCATTTTTTTTTAATGTTTTAATGACATGTGCATGAAAATATAAATAACAAATAATTATTATTCATTCGACGTACAAATTTCATTACACGTTTCATAAACATTTCCCCGTTTCATAAACATTTGTACATTTAACAATATCATCTGGCATCTCCAGCTTCAAGGGCATCTCCATTGAAGCAACCACGGCGGATCTCTAACGCATACTGGGGTCATACACCTGTTGAGTTATCTCTTGAGATGTTTTTCCATCCCAGGGAATCTCCCAAATGGTACTCCCAGGGAAGCAACCACAGCAGTGTACACGAATGATCTTCATTTGATCGGTAGTTTCTACTTGAGTTACCAAGCATTCGTTGTACACTGAAGATGTTTCCACCAGTTGATCTTCATTGTACCAGTTTTCCATCACAGAGAATCTCCCAAATGATACATCCCAATAGTTTATATGACAAAAACACACACTCTCAACAACAAACGCTCAATAGATATTTCATGCTGCCGACGAGAGATTGTTCATGTAATCACTACATTTATAGGAAACAGAATTTCTGTTTTCTTCATAATTATTAGTTCTATTGATTCAAAAAAGTAAATGTCCCGTGATGAATATCAAATCGGTACAGTGTGTAGTCTCTCTGTTACATCATTAAAAGTAATTCATTCACGAAAAAGTAATAACACTTCATAATATTAAATAAAAGAAATAATTCAATATTGTCATTCAACACATTATATTAGTTAATAAATTATTTCAATATTAATAAAAAATATTTTCATGAATAATTATAAAATTATATTCAATATAATACTATAATAGTATTGCTATATGAACAGGGAAAAGATCTGAGCTTCATTAACTCCCTAAGCGAAGAAATATTCGCCACAATTGTGTTCGACCTGTCCCCCGTGTACATCCCCCATACACAACAATGAGAAGCCAGCTTGTCTGTCATGGGAAGACACTAAACCGTGTATGTGTAGACCAAAATTAAATGTATTATAAATTTCCCCTTATTTCATATAATATGAAAGTATTATAACTGACATTAAGCGAACAAATATTCGCTCAAATGACTTGTTACATCATGCAGAAATTATATGTCATCATTGAAAAAGAAGCCCTCTTTATAGAAATCATTTCATATCTACGGATTCAGTAAGTATTAAGCCTGTCATGACATGTCAAATCGGAACAGTGTGGATTAGTGTTGTCACATCTCAAAAAGTAAGAAATTGTATATTTCAATAAAGTTGCACATTATATTTTTTATCAATTTTTACACACATGAATTCATCTACTTATAGATGAAAAGAGGCGAACATTATCCTTGTTCAGTGAAAATTGCAAATTATTAGGAACTAATTTGAAGCGAATAAATCTTCGCTTGAATCAATTCTCATTTGACTTACATGTGAAACACACAACCCCCACATGAGAAGACCCTTTACACCTGATGTAAGTACACCAACGCTTGTATGTGTAGACCACTTGTCTGTCATGGAAAGACACTAAACCGTGTATGTGTAGACCAACGTGAAATGTATTTTAAATTTCCCCTTATTTCATATAATATGATATTATTATAACTGACATTAAGCGAACAAATATTCGCTCTAATGACCTGGCGGATCAGTAGGCAGTCCTTTTGTTTTGTCACATCATGCAGAAATTATATGTCATCATCGAAAAAGAAGTGTGTTTTTGTATAAAACCCTATAAAGAAATCATTTCATATCTATGGATTCAGTAAAAGTATTAAGCCTGTCATGACATGTCAAATCGGAACAGTGTGCATTATTGTTGTCACATCACAAAATGTTAAAAATATTATATCTGAATAAAGTTGCAAATTATTTTATTTTTCTATTTTTACACACATGAATTCAAGTAATTATATATGAAAAGAGGCGAACATATATCCGTGTTCAGCGAAAATTGCAAGTTATGAGGCACTAATTTGAAGCGAATAAATCTTCGCTTGAATGAATTCTCATTTGACGTACATGTGGCACACACAACCCTTACATGAGAAGACTCTGTACACCTGATGTAAGTGCACCAACGCTTGTATGTGAATACCAAAATTAATGAATGAATGTGGGTGGAAAACACACGCCGCGAATAAATCTTCGCTTCAAGACATATTTTTATCCCCTGGATCACATTTCATTTTTATTTATAATTCATTACAGACATATTTTTTTACGTGACATCATATCTTAAAGTAATCATTATACATCGAATCGGACCAGTCTTCATTATTTTAGATAGGGAACATCAATCATAATTTATATATTGTTAATTCAAAAGTTTAGGTGATGTTTGATCTACACTTACTATAATTAAAAAATTGTTGTAAAAAATTAAAAAATTAAAAAATTATTCAAAAAATTATTCATACATAACAAAATTATTCATACATACATCATATCTGAATACGACGGTCATAAATTAAAAAATTACATTTCCTCTAAAAAACATTATATGAAATATTAAATTATTCATACATAACAAACCTTTTATTTATTACATGAGTGTGAAAGTTAAATTTATATATTGTCATATATATTTGAAAAAAAAAATTAATTAAATTTAATTCACAGCTCAATTAAAAATGAAATTAATACACTGAACCGCCAAAAAATTTTCCACATGTCAGGTCAACTGTCACAAAGTCTCAGGCTTTGTGACGACGGCCAGTCAATCGCTACCATCGAATCAAATGTCATTCGTTTAGATTGGATACGATCTGTAAGATTGGCAGAGCGAAGATTTGTTCGCTTATTCAGGATCGAGAAGCAAATAGTTGTTCATTTCGTTGGAATTTTTTTTCAAGTCATGTGAAACAAGAATGACATGTACTAAGCGAAGATATATTCGTACATGGCGGAGTTCTGCACGAATACATCCTCGTCTATTGTAGTATGTTACTTTTCATAATGAATAATTACCTTTCACACTACAAAAGCGAATATCGCTTCGACTCGTACGAAGTTAATGAGAAACTCCTTATTCATGTTTGTGAAACCCGATACGGCCTAATGAAAATACATTCACACTAACAGTGCACTGTGCCAAGTAAAACTGTAAAACATCTGAAACCCGAATCCGGCCGTCGTACGTTATTCGACCATCTGACCTAGCGCTGTCGTCTCCTGCATTTCGACTACGAATCCATTTGTCTTCCGGTTAGTATCTTCGGCTCCAGCGAAAATGGTAAGAAGTGTTTACGGTTGCATGCTTGTGTGTATTTCTTTTTCTTAGTTTACGTCATTCGAATCTAAATGTGACTTTAACATCTCAGAATCAGGATTCCGATATGCAAATAGTTCCATATACTGAATCCACGACTGAAGTGAACACACTAAGGTAATTACGCGAATGTTACAATTGTTAAAATTTGACTATATTTGGATTAGGTAAATAAGCCAATTTGCTAATGATAATGTAGTGTTGAACAAAGGAAACGAAAACCCGATTCATCAGGCACGCCAACGACACCACTGGATATTCTGGCCAACGCGGCGAATGAAGCACTTAGTGAGAACCAGGTTCGGAAGAAAAGAAGAAGGACTCGTGACCCTGAGGTCGATTTCAAGAGCAGAACCTCTCCATCGGGCCTTCATCACCTGATTAACAGGTTATCTGAAGAACAGAAGCAGGCTGTGAGGGACATAGGATTTGGTTCCCTTCTGTCACTTGGGATATCAAAATGCCCAATTCAATTCTCACGCTGCATTGTGAGTCTATTCAATCCCAGAAGGAGGAGCATCGTCCTACACAGTGGAGAGGAGATGCAGATTGATGAAGAGGATGTTCAATGTGTATTGAACATACCCAGAGGTGAATTAGTTGTGGCAGAGTGTTTGGGAATTCACACGGACGACCAGGTGTACAAGGACCATCTCACGGCGTGGAGAAGGAGATGGGGATTCGAGAACAGTGGAGGTCCTTCAACCTACCAAATGCCGGACAAAATTCTACAGAACACAGAAGGAGACAGTAACTTCAAGATGGACTTCGTGGTGTTTGTTGTATCCAGTTTTTTGTGGACATCCCAAAATCCACAGTGCAGGTATACCCAAAGAACCTAGCATTAATTCTGTGATCTCATTTAGAACTTCAATATAATTTTAAATGGCTTGAGTCAATACTTTTTTATTTTCAGATTCAAAGTACTGAAATCCCTCCAGGATGTATCTAAAATCAAAGACTACAACTGGTGCAAGTTCACGTTAGACGGGCTAGTCGACAGTGTTTATAAGTGGAAAGCAAAAAAGACATCCTATTTCCATGGACCATTAACCTTTCTTTTGGTGAGTGTAGAAATCTATTGGCTGGAGGTTGTCCTTTCATAATTTTTTGATGACTTTGAACTTAACATATATTTGTTCATGCTAATGTATCAGTTGTGCTACTTGGACCGTGTGGTTGAGTTCAAGGTAAACAGTAAGATCTCAAGGAGTTTTCCTATTCTAGGATGCTGGGACGAGAAGAAGATGTACGAAAGGGTTGAGTATGAGGCTGCACAGGGGGGGTTTGGACATGGTAGGGTGGTTGCTCGCATAGCCATTCCGAATGAGCAACCACCGATGCAACAAAATGTGCAGCCAACACCACCACAAACTGGAGATGACCATCCAACTGAGCATGCTCCAATTACAGAAAACCTGGCGTCATGTTTGAGGAAGGTTGCGGCCGCTGCCGAACAATTGGCACAAGGGGCTAAATATCTGAATGAGATGCACCAGATAAACGCCATGGAACTTGTGCAGTCTGCATTTGAGCCATTGGCCACGGTGCTAAACTCCAATGCAATCTTGAGGGAAGGCTTACAGCGGAGTATGGACCAAAACAAAAAGCAGCAGCCCAGAGGAAGTGGCATTAACCCCAACACGGAAGCCACCACCCAAGCGAAAGGCAACATCCTTCCTACCAACAACCAAGCCAAATCCAACACCCATCCTCTAAACACCCCAGACCACACACAACCCACCCTCACACCAACACCCCCATCCCACAAGAACCCCCTTCCACTCAAAACAGTTACCCAAACCCCAGCCCCACACCCTCCAATGGCACAAGCCAAAGCCAACCCCCTTCCTCCAATCACAACCACACCCCCTCTAGTGGCACAAGCCAAAGCCAACCCCATTCCTCCACTCAAAACCACACCCCCTCCAATGGCACAAGCCAAAGCCAACCCCCTTCCTCCAATCACAACCACACCCCCTCCAGTGGCACAAGCCAAAGCCAACCCCCTTCCTCCACTCAAAACCACACACCCTCTAGTGGCACAAGCCAACACAAACCCCATTCCTCCACTCAAAACCACACCCCCTCCAATGGCACAAGCCAAAGCCAACCCCCTTCCTCCACTCAAAACCACACCCCCTCCAATGGCACAAGCCAAAACAAACCCCATTCCTCCACTCAAAACCACACCCCCTCCAATGGCACAAGCCAAAGCCAACCCCCTTCCTCCACTCAAAACCACACACCCTCCAGTGGCACAAGCCAAGCCCAAAACAAACCCCATTCCTCCACTCAAAACCACACCCCCTCCAATGGCACAAGCCAAAGCCAACCCCCTTCCTCCACTCAAAACCACACCCCCTCCAATGGCACAAGCCAAAACAAACCCCATTCCTCCACTCAAAACCACACCCCCTCCAATGGCACAAGCCAAGCCCCAAACAAACCCCATTCCTCCACTCAAAACCACACCCCCTACAATGGCACAAGCCAAACCCAAAGCCAACCCAATTACTCCCAAAACAGAAACCAACACGAACACCAGCACTCCCACCACCCCAGCCTTGCCTCCTACCCTAATTATCCAAAAAAAAGAGGAAGCAGGACCTTCAAAGGCCTTAAATGTCCATAGAAAACCCCCACGAAATTTGAAGACTGATTGGTTAACCGATGTCATCAAAACAGAAACCAACAAAAACTCCCCTTCTTTGGCGATAGTTAAAAAGGAACCTGAAGAATGCATCTCCAGTCTACCACAGCCACTTCAAACCGCCTCTTCATTGGAGACAGTAAAGAATGAACCTGAAGAAGGCATCTCCAGTCTACTGACGCCATTTCACGCCGCCTCTTCTTTGGAGATAGTAAATAATGAGCCGGAAGAAGGCATCTCCAGTGTACTACCGCCACTTCAAACTGGCTCTTCTCGTCCAAACATGCAAACGAAAGAATGGCTTAAAGCATTGCACTTGCCTACAGCTTTGAAAACACCACAATTCAATAAAATGTTTAGGGATGACAAGAAACTAACAAACTTTCAGAAGATTTTTGTGGGTTTCGTATTTGCTGGAGGACTTGATCCAAGGTAATGTTTGCTGCAAATGCTTAATTATTCATAAAAAATAGGAATTGCACACCATCTTGAAAAATGTTTTGCTGTTTTCATGCAGTGAAATGTTATTTATTGCGGAACACCTATGTCTACACGTGACGCGCGGGGACATGCTTACAATGGCTGATCAAACCTGGGTAGACAGTATGATTATTGATGTTTGGTCATACATTTTGCACAACCTTTATAGGAAAAATGTCAAACCTCGTTACAAGAAGATTTTCTACACAACCGTGCTCACCGTAAGTTGTACTAGCACTGTTATTTATCAATTATGTTATTCTTGTGAGACTAAAGACTGCTGTAAACAGATTTTTCGTGAAGGTGGGATAACTACCCGAGACAAATTCAATGACAGGTTCTGTCTAGAAGGTCGGGCTTTCCAAATTTCAAAAATGGACCTCTGGGAAGTGGACCTCGTAAGTACATCTCTGGCTGTCATACCTTATAATATCATTTACCACTCAGTTCAAATCTAATCTTTTTTTAATTCAATCCACAGTTGTTTTTCCCAATCATTGATGACAGACATTTCTACCTTGTTTGCTATAACTTCATACAACGGCAATTTCAAGTAATTGATAACCGGGAGTCACCTATGCAATCGCCCTTCGAAAGAAGATATAAGAATGCCCAAATCTTGGTATGACACTACAATTAAAATTTAAAACAGTTCAATTTAGGAATTCTAGTAGCACTAAAATACATTACATAATGTTGTTTGTAATGATGTATCAGGATGACTACATTCAACAATATATGAACGACGTAGACCCCGTTCTTGCTAAAAAGTATGGCGGTTTGGAAAAGATATGTCTGAAATTGCCATGGCAGGATGCAAAGAATTACACTGACTGCGGCATTTTTTGCATGAGACACATGGAGACGTATGACGGTGAGGTGAAGGGGTGGAAAACTGGCTTTGGAGTGAAAAGAAATGTAAGGAACCAAATAAAGACATTGAGGATGGAATACTGTTGGCGTGTCATTGGCTCGGAGCTAAACAAGGCCAGGAGCGAGGTCTACAATTCCTGCCGTAAATGGATAAGTCAATGAATTAGGAACTGTATACATATTGTGTAATTAAATTTTACGAACAATTTTAGTTGACATGAGTACAATAATGTCCTCATAGACAGATGGGGTAATTAAACTATTCCTATAATTGTAATGATTTATTGTTACAATAAAGAATATGTTGTGTAATTTCAATTCTCAAAAATTGTTACTTCACATCCTCACTCTAATGAACGTGTATACATGAAGTGTGTTTTGTTATGAAAGTTGATTTTCAAATACTTGTTCAATTATGTGTGAAATGAATAAATTAAGTGAAATAAACATGAGCCGCATAAATATTCGCTTCAAAGACCTTCTCTTCATAAAATATGTATGTGAAGCCTCGAATTTCATGAAAGAAATATGAAGAGAATAAATATTCGCCTCTAAGAAATATTATCGAATAAGCGAATACATATTCGCCTAAAATTATTGGTAATGTAAAACCACCATCTCATCCATGAGAAGCGAGATGACTTGTCATGTCACTGCAATTACCCCGACATGTACATACCAGTTTCAACATAAAGATCAATTTCATCAGACAAATATGAGGAGAATAAATATTCGACCGAGATACATGGTCAGGTTCAAGCGAACACATATTCGCCTCAGTACTATGTTTCATTTTCTCGATTTGCATCTAAAAGGATACTTAATATTAGTTGACTTGGGGCGAATAAATATTCGATTGATTTAGGTGTTTGTAATATTTTAGAAATGAATTAGTGTGGTCATTCATTTGGTATTTCATAAAACTTCGCATGCATACATTCGACCTTATTCTTTGTTTCATATCCAACGTACATACAATACTATATACATATCAGATTTCACATGAAACTGGAATTCGATAGTTGAGATGACAAAAGAACAGTGAACGGAGTATTGGCGTCCATGCTGAAACTTCCGTCCCATTGTTGAGGAGTTGAGAACTGAGGAGTTGTCGTTGGCATTGCACTTGATGGCTGGAAAGGAATATCAAATTTATTTAAAACTATGTTATTATATGAATATTAATAACACAATTATTAGTAAAGAAGGGTAAGTCAGCAATTTCATACCGGAATATGTGATTCACTGGTTATTCTTGTTGATTTTCGTTTTCTTGAGTTCTTCTCCAGTCCACCTTTCCTTCTCTTACCCGACTTTGTTGGCTTCTTAGTTTTCATTCCTTTTGCTTGAACAGGGGCACCCTCGGCAGAACGTGATAAACCGGTTGGTGGAGTTTGCATATTTATACTCTCCTGCAATTTTTTATCCACAAACGTGCACTGGCTCAGCATGATTTCTTTGACATGATTGTAAGTGTCATCTCTTTCGGCTGCCTTGTTAAATAAATGCATGGACAACCCACACAAATCTCTGTATCTTATGTTATGAAGCTCACTCGGATTAACACTGGTACTGTCCACGATTGGATCAGTTCCAAATATTCCATCTTTGGCTGTTCTTGTCCACCTCTTCAATATCAACGCCGGAGGAATCTTCAACACGTCAATCGTTGTGAAAATCTTTAGGATGTGAGCACACAAAATCCCTCCAAATTCAAATTTACAGCAGCTACACTCGATATTCTTATCGTCATTCTTATGAACTGTAACTGTATGAGAGCATCTCCTAGTGTGGGGTGTTACCTTGTATTTTCTGTGTGTGTCGGCATCCTCTAACATTTCAACACCACAATCATGCGACATAAACCATTGTTGTTCAAAGCACTTAAAGACCTCTGGGGTGTAAACTTTGCAGGCATCCTTTAAGATCAAAACTGGATAGTTAAGACTAGGTTGGCTGGTAATTGATTTGAAATCAGCCTTCAACACATCATATCTTCTTTCATCGAGTAGTCTTTCAAAGTGTTTGAAAAATTCTAAAAACTTGTGTTTGTAGGAGCAGTACCTTTTCAACATACTGTTCATACTCTCACTTCTCTGTGTTGTCGTCATATCAGCACAAAACATTTGTCGTCCATACACTAATGCCCACTTTCGCCTGATGCTAAACATGCGTTTCAACCAATCGTTGTTTTCAAGCCCGTAGTTTGTCAACATTTGATTCCAAGCTTCAACAAACTCTATCTCTTCTTCAAAATCATATATACACGAAGAAAAATCCTTAGAAAAATCTCTGAAATTATGGAACACCGAGCTAAGATGTATGGCTGCATTTTGAAATATGTGCCAAATACAGAGACGATGATTTGTTTCGGGCCATTGAGATGCCAAGGCCTTAGCCATGGCCGCGTCTTGATCTGTAAGAATGGTTTTTGGTTTTTTCCCATGCATAGCTTTGGTGAAAGTCTCAAACAACCAATCAAAAGTCATCGCAGTTTCATCGTATAATAGAGCTGCTCCAAAAAGAATTGATTGTTTGTGATGATTGACACCTACAAAAAGCGCAACTGGACGACCTTCATTATTCTTCTTGTATGTGGTGTCAAAACTGACCACGTCTCCGAAGTATGAATAATCGGACCGCATGTTGGAATCACACCAAAAAATATTCGTTATCAAATCGTCCGCATCAAGTTGAAAAGCATTATAAAAACCAGGATCATTGGATTGTTTGTTCTGCAAATACTCTAATACACCCCCTGTTTCCCCAAAATTACACTCTCTGGTTCTTTTCGTGCGCAGGTAATTTTTGTAATCCTCAGGAAGAAAACCTAGATTCTCCCTTCCACCGATTTGTTTAGACATTAGAGCATGTGATGACTTAGGAGGAATTCCCACGTTAGTGGCCATCTCGATATGTAAGCCTGCAACTGCAGAAATATTCCTATGGCATCTATACAGGTGAGTTTTCTTTGGACTTGCAAGAGGATGACTATGATCACTAATAAAATTTACCACTTCGAACTTTCCATTGTCTGCACGCTTTATCCTCAATTTCGCTTCACAACAGAACCGAGTCACAGAACGTCTACGTTTCACATAGACATCACGTTTGTCCTTTCCCCGTTCACCCTGTGCACTACAACAAAAAACTCTATCCAGTATTTTACCCTCCTTGTCTACATGTTTTGAACTGCGCCTTATACCAAATCCTATTAGTTTAGCGTATGCTAAGTAGAATACGTAGCCTTCTTCTTCACTCTCAAATTCTCTACCTAAAAGTGGAATTAAGTTGGATTCGATGTCCTCCAAAGGTTGGCCGTTTCCATCGAAATTCAATTGACGACGACAAGTAGCAGATTCGCTGTTCAGTTTGAACAAGTGGAAAATAAAGGTTTGTAGATTATTGGAAAATGAAAACAATATAAGCGAAGAAAGCTTCACTTCAACAGTATGAAGGTTGTATTATTAGGCGAATATAGTTTCGCTTCATAACATATTATCTCATAATATAGTAGTGAAGAGATCTTCGCTTACATGTGCACTACAAAAATTGGAGAAGTTAAACAATGTTACCTTAAATCAATAATATCATTCTCGTCCATATCATTCTCGCTGATACGTATTCCTTCCTGATAATCAAAAAGAACAGGACATTTCATGTCGAGTATTAAAAAAACATAGAAAAGGTTGGGAAGAAAAGTAAAGGAGGTATAGATGACATTCAAAAACATACCATTTTAGAATTTAGGAAGATGGATTGATATTATAATGAAGTCTCCGGCGAAGGAGAGGTCGATGGTAGACAATGTAGTATAACTCCGGCGAAGAAATGGTCGTACGGTAGAGAGAGAGAAGAGTACAAAGTTGTCTAGCTTAGCAGCATGGCTTGCTGCATGCAGCATTTAATGAAAAGGTGGCAGGTGTTAGGTGGCGGTGAGGTGACTTGTTAAAAAAATTATTTCATTTTAATAATTAAATGACAAAAATTATTATGAAATTAAATTAATAAATCAATCAATCAATCAGTAAGCGAAGATTTCTTCACATTATTATTTTGACAATTGTTTTACAAATGTTATTTTGACAGTAGTTTTAAGAAATATTAATTATTTATCAAATTTATACTTCAAGTTATACAGTATTTCTTAATGTTTCAAGACTTAGTTAAATATAAGGCTCATGTTTAAAAAAAAAACAATTCGAAGAACAAAAAACATAATTCTGAAATCAAATATGACATTGAATTTTCAAGAATGCAAAATATTCAAATATTAAGTAACAAATTAAACCAACACATGTCTATTACAAAAACAAAGGCTGCAAATCACAAGCAGCAATGGATTCTAGCAAGCTTGTGTGAGGAACACCAAACACATCCAAATATGTCTTCAGAGGATTCTCTGCCTCAAATACCCAAACAAGTTCATTAACATCGTGCCGAGACTTGTCGTATACAACTATAGTTTTGTCGTCCTCGGGCTCGACAAATGGATTCTCCATTTCTTTAGTTGTACCTCCTCCAGCAATTACAAATCCCATAAGATCAAGTTTGTAAGCCGGGATGAATTCCCCTGCAAATATGAAGGTGTAACTGTCGAAGAGTTTGGGCAGCTGAAAGAAAATACAATACATTATTAGTAATCATGGACAATTGAATATCATATGGAGGAGTAGGAATAAGACAAAACTTACATTGTTCAAATAACGCATTCTGCCAGCTCTTGGACCGCCCACAGTCCCATGATTATCTCGCTGCACCTCGTATGGTTCCTCGTCCACGTAACAGTTAAATCTAATTGATGATTTTATCCCTGTATAAAAGCAATAGGTGTTTTTAGTTTCATATATGTGAAAATGAATATTGAGTTAACAGTAAAGGGTTAAGAATGACAGAGTCTCACAATCAATGGTAAGGACCCAACTCCCGTTCAATATGCCCTTCAATACTTTGATGGTGCGACCGCATCCACCATTAAAATCGGTGGATGCTATGACGTGGGTAACATCGTCTCGCCACCTCATTGACACCATGGCACCACATGTGTTAGCATATTGTTGCATCAAGTGCTGTTTAAGAACAATCATAAATTTTTCAGTTAAACAGGATGAAAACTTAAACAATATAGAAAAAAAAGGGAGAAATGTAACGAAGAGTACTATCTCTTCACTTGTTAATTGATTTGGGCATAAAATCCAGTCTTTGCCAAAGTTTTGGACGGATGCTGAGGCAGTTGCCTGCACGTGGATGAAAAAAATACGGTCTTTGTGAGTATGTACTAGGGTTTCAGGGAAATAATATCACAAAACACAACACTAGGTAAGTTTTCATAAATAACATTGATTTACAGTCAAGGTGACATTTTGAGAGTAGGGTTTCCTAAAGATTAAAGAGACAACAACATCACATAACAGAATCTAGTCAGGAATACGTACCATTGTGGAGTCGTGAAGATGTGGATTCAGGTTCGGTCGACGGGGAGCCGGTTACGAATCGCCGTGAAAAGGAGGCAGGAAGAGAGAGAGATGAATCGAGCGGCAATGATAATAAAATAATCATATTAGGGGGTATATATATTCATGTAACCGGGGCGAACATGTCTTCTTTCGAAAAGCGACTATTCATTCCATCTAACATGACACAGGGACCAAGGGCGAATACGTGTTCTCTCGAGAAGCGACTATTCAATCCATTTCACATGGAACATGGTCTAGGCGAACAAATGTTCTTTTCCAGCGAAAAAATTAAAATAAATAAAAAAAAGTAATGAATTAATTGAAGCAAATATATCTTCGCTCATGAAGGACTCCAGCCAAAAAAAATGAAATAAAAAAAAAATTGGGAAAAAAATCTGGCCGGTAATTGAGGCGAAGATTTGTTCGGTTGCTGCATGTCATCTTCAATTAATTGAATTAATATTTAATAAACGGAAATATAAAATCCATGTCATTTTGGTCTTCACATAAACGGGTAAGTGTCTTTACATGGTAGGCAAGCGGTCTTTACATGGGTGCCTAGGGGGGTTTCACATGAGGCTTTTATTAGAATGAATTGAGGCAAATATATCTTCGCTCCAGAGAGTCTCGAGGAAAAAAAAATGAAATAAAAAAAATAAATAAATAATATAGCCAAGGAATGGAAGCGAAGATTTGTTCGGTCGCTGCATGTCATCTTCAATTAATTGAATTAATATTTAATAAACGGAAATATAAAATCCATGTCATTTTGGTCTTCACATAAACGGGTAAGTGTCTTTACATGGTAGGCAAGCGGTCTTTACATGGGTGGGTAGGGGGGTTTTACATGAGGTTTTTATTAAAATTAATTGAAGCAAATATATCTTCGCTCCAGAGAGTCTCGAGGTAAAAAAAAATTTAAAAAAAAAAAATATAAAATCCTAGAAAATAAAAGATTGAATTACTTGAAGCGAATATTATATCGCTGCCTGTGTTATTTAATAAATTAAATTAATATTTAAAAAACGTAAATATAATATGACTGTCAATTCGGTCTTTACATGGACGTGTAAGTGTTTTTTCATGAACGGCAGGCGTTCTTCTCATGGGTGGGTATGCGGGGTTTACATGAGGGTCATGGCAACGGGCGTGTAGATCAGAGCGAAGATATCTTATCTGGGTATTATCTGAATATTATATTATTTCCTGGCGTTAACGGGCGCTTCCGTTAACGGCGTCTGGTGTGAACCCGGGCCTAAACCCGGATTCCGGATTCTCCCTCCCTCCGTCTCCTGCCCAGATTGATTTATTATTAAATTATTAATGCTGCAATCTGATTGGTCCGCCACAAGGGAACACGGCAATCGGTAGCAGAAGATCTGATCTGCCTTTTAAAGCAAACATAATATAAAGATGTTGACTGGTTGGTTCTAATTTCTTTCAATTTCAGACCTACCAAATAATTTCTTTTTAAAACTTTTTCAAACAAAAAGTGTAAGAATTAAGATGGTTTTAATTTTTCAATAACGGGTGTGTTTGATGAGGGGAATTGGAATTGGAATTGGAATTCTAATTCCATGAGAATTGGCATTGAATTACAATTCAAATCCTATGTTTGAAAAAATGATAGAATTGTAATTCAATTCCAATTCCTATGTTTGGGAAAATGATAGAATTGTAATTCAATTGTAATTCCAATGTTTGTAAAATAAAATATCGGTTCAAAATGTTAACTTTTAAAATATGTTTTCATGTTTTGGCACGTTTAATACGTTTTTGACATTTTTTGACATTTTTCACACGTTTTTCACATTTTTCACACGTTTTTCACGCTTTTCAAACGTTTCTCACGTTTTCACATGTTTTTCACGTTTTTCACACGTTTTTCACGTTTTCACGTTTTTCACATATTTTAACACGTTTTTCACGTTTTTTACGTTTTTCACATGTTTTAACATGTTTTTACACGTTTTCACGTTTTTTTACACGTTTTCATGTTTTTCACACATTATAACACGTTTTTCACGTTTTTCATACATTTTTCACGTTTTTCACACGTTTTCACACGTTTTCACACGTTTTTCATGTTTTCACGTTTTCACACGTTTTCACACATTTTTCACGTTTTAACACGTTTTTCACGTTTTATACATTTTTCACGTTTTTCACGTTTTTCAAACGTTTTAACACGTTTTTCATGTTTTAACACGTTTTCACACCTTTTAACAAGTTTTTTTACGTTTTTCACACATCTTTCATGTTTTTTACACGTTTTTCACACATTTTAACACGTTTTTACACGTTTTAATACGTTTTTTACACGTTTTTCACGTTTTCACACGTTTTCACGTTTTTTCACACGTTTTTCACATTTTGACACATTTAACATGTTTTTGACATTTTTAATATGTTTAATATGTTTTTCACACGTTTTGATAGGTTTAAAACGTGTTAAACCTATCAAAAACATGAAAACGTGTTAAACGTATCAAAAATGTGTTAAATGTGTCAAATAAGTGAAAAACTTGCTAAACGTGCCAAAACGTGAAAAACGTGTTAAAACGTGTTAAACGTGTTAAATGTGTTAAAATGTGTCAAATGTGTCAAAAACGTAAAAAACATGTGAAACGTGTCAACAATGTGTTAAAAACGTTTTAAACGTGTTAAAAACATGAAAAACGTGTTAGACGTGTCAAAAATGTGGTAAACGTGTCAAAAATGTGGTAAACGTGTCAAAAATGTGGTAAACGTGTCAAAAACGTAAAAAAGTGTTAAATGTGTTAAAAACGTGAAAACATGTTAAACGTGTCAAAAACGTAAAAAATGTGTTAAATGTGTCAAAAACATGAAAACGTGTCCAAAACGTGTTAAATATGTGAAAAACTTGTTAAACGTGCCATAACGTGTTAAACGTGTCAAACGTGTCAAAAATGTGGTAAACGTATCAAAAATGTAAAAAAATATGTTAAATGTGTCAAAAACGTGAAAACGTGTCAAAAACGTGTTTAATATGTGAAAAACTTGTTAAACGTGCCAAAACGTGAAAAACGTGTAAAAGGTGTCAAAAATGTGGCAAACGTGTCAAAAACGTGTTAAATGTGTCAAAAACGTGAAAACGTGTTGAACATGTAAAAAACGTAAAAAAACGTGTTAAATGTGTCAAAAACGTGAAAACGTGTTAAACGAGTCAAAACATGTTAAATATGTGAAAAACTTGTTAAACGTGCCAAAACGTGCAAACTGTGCCAAAATATAAAAAACGTGTTAAACGTGTCAAAAACGTGTTAAAAATGTGAAAATCATGTTAAACGTGTTAAACGTGTCAAAAACGTGAAAAACGTGTTAAATGTGTCAAAAACGTGTTAAACATGTCAAGAACGTGAAAAATGTGTTAAATGTGTCAAAACGTGTCAAAAAAGTGTTAAACGTGACAAAAACGTGTTAAATGTGCCAAAAACGTGTTAAAAATGTGAAAATCATGTTAAACGTGTCAAAAACGTGTTAGACGTGTCAAAGACGTGTAAAACGTGTTAAATGTGTCAAAAACGTGTTAAACGTGCCAAAAACGTGTTAAACGTGCCAAAATATGAAAATATGTTAAACGTGTAAAAAACGTGTTAAAAACGTGTAAAACGTGTTTAATGTGTGAAAAGCGTGTTAAACATGTCAAAAACATGAAAAATGTGTTAATTTGGAATTACAATTCCGACCTAAAAAGATAGGAATTGAGAACCATCAAATTATACTATATTGAATTCCATTGAATTCTAATTCCAATTCCAACTCTTAATATTTAATAGGGCAAATTACTTGGGCGGCCCTCGAACTATCTCGACCGCTCACTTTTGGCCCTCAAACTAATTTTTTAAACCTTCCGTCAAATTTTTAGTTAAACCTAACTGTTTAAGTTTAAAATATTATTTTTTATATATTATCTTTAATTTTATATTTTATATTTAGATATATAATTATTAAATCGCTTAAATATAATATTATATATATATATTATTAAATTTTATATAATTATTAAATCTTTTATATAATAAATAAATAATATATATTATTTATTTTTATCTATATATATATATATAATTTATATATATTATTTTTAACTAATTTATATATAATATTTATATAATATATATTTTAAAAAATAATTTAAGTGTTAAAAGAATTTGAGTAGTAAAAAAGTTTTAATTACTTTTAATCTTTCAAATTATTTTATAAAATATATATTCTATAAATTATATAAATTTATTTATATATATATATAATTAATGATTAGGGATAATCCATATAATTTATTTTTAAACTTTGTTTTATATATATTAAAAATAATTTATTAAAATAATTGTAACTTTTTAACTACTCAAATACTTTTTAACACTTAAATTATTTTTTAAAATATATATTATATATAAATTAGTTAAAGATAATATATATAAATTATATATATATATAAATAAATAATATATATATTATTTATTTATTATATAAAAGATTTAATAATTATATAAAATTTAATAATAATAATATATATATATATAATATTATATATAAGCGATTTAATAATTATATATATAAATATAAAATATAAAATTAAAGATAATATATAAAAAAAATATTTTAAACTTAAACGGTTAGGTTTAACCAAAAAGTTGACGGAAGGGCCATTGATGACCTTTATAAAAGTTGAAGGGCGATTTGTTTCAAAAATTAATTTGAGGGCCAAAAGTGAGCGATTGAGATAGTTTGAGGGCCGCCCATGTAATTTGCCCTATTTAATATTAAAGTGTCTAACAAACATAAGAATTGAAATTGTATCATCCAAATCTAATTCCAATTCAAATTCAAATTCCAGGGTTATCAAACACACTAGTGTAATTTATGATCTTCAAGGGAAGGAAATCGACCGTCTTGCTCCGGAGGTCTTCAATCAAAGCTCTCCACTCACACTCTGTTCAGCTCACTGGATTTCGAAAATAATATATTACAAATATTTTATTTTAAATTATTTATTTTATAAATTATTAAAATAATAAAATAAATTTTTTAAAAATTAATTGTTATTTTTGAAACACTCTTAAAAGGTAATGAATAATTTTAATATATATTTTAAATTATTATTTTTATAAAATTTATTATTTATATTTTGATATATAATTTAAATTTGATTATTTATATTTAATGTGTTGTTTTTTATTAAAATAATTTTGACAACTTTTCATTGTGATATAATTAATTTCACAATAAAATTTTATCAATTTTTAATGTGTTGTCTTCTTCGTTTAAAGAGTTGTAAGAAAGTATGTCTTACGTTAATGAGCCATTAAATAGTGCAATTTGGAAATACTAAACCCGTGACATAAGGATACTAACAAGAAATCAAGCAAGAGAAAACAAGAAAGCAAGTAAACAAACAAATAGGTTCTTCTCTATAACTTTCAGTTGTTTTGGTGTTTTTAAATTTATTTAATACTTATTACTAATAATGATTATTATTGTATTTTTGTAGATGGAAAATTCAAACAAATGAGGCAATTACTCTAATTATGGTGATTATAATTTTTTCTAAACACAATATATTGATGTTGGTTTTAGTCAAACTAATGAAACAAAAATTGATTTGTCGTCAAGTTTTCATGAGTCACAACAAATTCAGATGAAAGAAATTATTAATGATGGAGTGACAAGATTTAATGCACTTTACAATTTAAGTTAAAACTGATGGATTTAATTTAAACTCGGAGATGGAAAATGATGAAAGTTGATTACAAGTAATTTATTAGTATTTATCAATTATTTATTAGAATGTTAAAGGAAATATTTATTACACTATATAAATGATAATTGAAATGTAAATATATATATATATATATATATATATATTAAAATATAAATAATTAAATTTATATAAAAAAATAAATTATATATTAAAATATAAATAATCAAATTTATAAAAATAATAATTTAAAATATATATCAAAATATAAATAATTTAGTTTATATAAATAATAATTTAATTGTGAATGAATGAACAAAATTAGGTTAGTTTGGGAAGTTGAATGTCGAACAAGGTTAATTTGAGAAACCATCCTACAGCAACCCTCCACTTGATACATAAAAATTTAGAGAGAGAAAAGCATGTTCGAGAATACTTCCGAACATGACCGAACGGAATGGGGAAATTTGATCAAATGACCTTAAAAAAGGCTCATTCTCAAAACTAACCTTCATAATATGAATTTGCAAATATAACATTTTTTATAAAATTTTAACAATTTTACCTTTACTATTATTTTTTTATTCATTTTCACTCTCATTTCACGGTTCCCAAATCCATTTCACCTCACTTTTTTTCTTCTCCTTTCCCTCTCCTTTCGCTCTTCTCCGGCCCCGCGACCCAACTGCAACCCCCACACCCCCACTCTTCCTCCTATTCTCATCTCCCCAACTCCCCAAGTAATGTCGTAGGACGACAAGACCCACCTGCAATGCCGGAGGACGACGAGACCCAGCAGCATCGCCGGACCATGGCCGCATGCAACTATAGACCCGACCGACTAGTATCATCGCCTTCAAAATGGGTATGTTAATTTCTTTCATTCCCATTTAGCTGAACACTCAATATATTTGGTAGGTTTGCAATACTGTGTCAAAATGGATATGTTTGTACCACGCAAATTGCGCCCCACGCAATTTGAGTTGGCATCCCACGACCCATGCAAATTGTTTGCATGGCGTCCCACGACCTAGGAAAATTGCGTTGACGTCCCACGACCCACACAATTTGCGTTTGCATCCCTCGATAATACCACGCACCACACCACTATAATATGGTTTTGTTTACTGTACTAACATTTCAATTTGTATCCATTGCAGATCTCACTTTATTTGTTAGTTGTTTTGTCCTCTATGATGAAGAGTGGAAAGATGATGATGGTGTTAGTTCTTTTGTCTCAAGTTCATGCGTAGGTGTGCCTCTATCCCTAAATACTACATATGACGAATTAACTACATTGTCTATGATGTTATTCGTGTGGACAAATTGAGATATGATTTAGTGTTCAAAGTCAAGTATAATTTGGTTTTGAAAACTGCTCCTCCTGCTGTTATCCGATATGATATAGATGTGATGTTCTATGTAAAAGAAATTTCGACTTCACCCCCACCAGATTCGCACTCCTCTGTGTGTCTCTTTAGTAGAAAAGTCACTACCTTCACACCCAACTGATGAAAGTAAAATCCAAGGAGAAGAGGTTCCTGAATTCCCTATATTTGAGCAGGATGTCTTACAAAGTCAAAATGACATACACCATGCAGATGAAGAACAACAAGTCCCATGTTTACGTCCGAGTGAATTGGTTGCTAGTATCACTCCTTCTTTTGCACCCCGTCAACCCATCACTTCCTATATGAGGAAAACATCCAACCATATTGAGTTGCTTGATTCATTTGAACCAATCGAGGTTGAAACACATGCTCAATTAACCCTTGAAAGCGGATTGAAAGTGGGTACGTTTTTTCATGACAAAAAAGAACTTCAATTGAGGGTGCATAGATATGTGATGGCTAATCATTTTGAATTCAAAGTGGAAAATTCAACAAAAAGATGTTTGATTTGTGAAATGTGTGAATGAGAACTGCAAGTGGAGATTGCGTGATGTGAAAGGAAAATTCCAGAAGATGTTTGAGATTCGAAAATTAGTAAAAGAACATGCATGCTCAATTTTGACGAGGCAAGAGAATGTGAGGCAATCACCATCATGGGTAATTGCGGAGTGTATCAAACGTAAGTACATGGATCGTCACCATGACCACATGCCTAAGAAAATAATGGAAGACATGTAGACAAGCTATAGGTTTAAGCTGACCTATAATAAGGCTTGGAGGTCCAGGGATAATGCATTAATGGCAGTGCGAGGAACTGTGGAGGAATCCTATGGGAAATTGTCATCATACTTGTTCATGTTGGCGAAAAATAACCCAGGTACCATAACTGACATCCAGACGGATGAGCATGGTCACTTCAGGTATATGTTCATGTCTCTAGGTTGCTCAATTAGGGGTTTCAGGTATTGTTGTCATGTATTATGCGTCGATTCTAGTTTTCTTAAGCACGAGGTTGGAGGTCAACTATTGGTTGCGATTGCATTGGATGCGAATGAACAACTATATCCCATTTCTTTTGGCGTCGTTGATTCGAAGAATAATAACTCTTGGACATATTTCATGCAACAACTAAGAGTGGCAATTGGAGTAGTCTCAGATCTCGTCTCTGTATTTGATAGACACCCAAGTATTGTCAATGTCTTGTCCACAGTTTTTCTAGAAGCACATCACGGTGCATACACATACCACATCAAAATGAATATTATGGCCAAATTTAAAACCGATAACTGCCACGTTGAGTTTGATATGGCTTTACGCGCATACATAGTGTCACAATTCCATCAACACTTTGACAAGATCAAGGCTAAAGACCCTCGGATTGTTGCCTATCTGGAACAAATAGGAGTGGAGAGATGGAGTCGTGCCTTTTTCACTGGTTTTCGATACAGTCAAATGACAAGCAATTACGTTTAATAGTTAGAGTAGGAATGTTAGGAAATATCCCATAACAACATTAGCTCAGTATTTATGATTCACACTACAAGATTGGTTTCATAATAGAAGAGTAAAAGATTATAACCACACAGAACGTTTATCTCCATATTATGAAAAGTTCTTACGTGAACAAGCCGAGAAGGCCAGATTCTACAACATTAATCCGCTTAACCGATTCGAGTTTCATGTGAACGACGGTGAATATGATTTTAAAGTTGACTTCCAAACTCAAACTTGTACTTGTAGGGTATTTGATATATCTGGTATTCCTTGTACACATGTCCTGACTGCTGCCCGTTCCCGGAAATCTATTCCCTATGAGTACTGCTCAAGGTTAGAGAATGATTGCATATTTAATTCAAAGATTGAATTTATATGACTTAAATATTCTTTTTCAGGTTTTACACAACTGAAGCGTGGTTTCCTATGAGTCCAAAGACCCACGTAAAATGCATCTTGCGTGGGGCGCAAGTCCAAAGACCCACGCAAAATCCAAAGTTCAAAGTATAATAAAGAACAAAAATACTTACAGTATCGTGTAACCATTTTTAAGGTGTGAGCAATTTGTTAAATAAAGAACGATCTATTTCGCAAGTAATCAAATCCTTGAAGTCTTCAACCTTACTCTTCAACCATTTCTTCAACTCCTTCATATTTTCTTCGTTATAATATAAAAGAGGATTAACCGTTGCCAGATCATTGAATTTAAACCCATGGGAATTAGAGTCGATGTAGTCCCCCAATAGTTTCGACTTCTTTGTTCTCCGAAACAGTTTTCCAACAAATTTTAATGGAGTCAATTCTTTCACATTCTCAACAGTCTTCTCATTCTTCTCCTTCTCCTCCTCATTCTCAACAGTCTTTTCCTTCTGTTCCTCCTCTTTATTCTCCTTTTTCTCATTCTCCTCCTCATTCTCAATAGTCTTTTTCTTCTTCTCCTTCTCCTCCTTCTCATTCTCCTCCTCATTCTCAATATTCTTCTCATTTTCCTTCTCTTCCTCTACTACCTTCTCCTCCTCCTCATTTTTAATGGTCTTCTCCTCCTCTGTTCTAAAAAAAACGGTCTTCTCCTCCTCTTCCTCCACTACCTTCTCCTCCTCCTCATTTTCAACAGTCTTATCCTCAGTCTTATCCTCCTCTTCCTCCACTACCTTCTCCTCCTCCTCATTTTCAACAGTCTTCTCCTCATCATTCTTCTCCTCCTCTTGGCCATCAAAACACAATTTGCGTGGGAGGCAAAATGCAATTTATGTGGGGAGTGAGGCGTGGGGGAGCAAATCTACCTCCTCTTCCTCCTCCTGCACAATCAAAAAATTATATTAATATACATTTAACGTGGGTGGTGTGTGGTGTGTGGGGGTGGGGGTGGGGCGTGGGGGTAGTACGTGGGTGGTGTGTTGTGCGTGGGGTGGTGTGTGGTGCAAATATACCTTCATGGTCATCTTCGCATTTTCCTTCTTGGCCAACTCCTTCTTCTTGGCCAACTCAGCCGTCTTCCTCCTCTTGGCCAACTCCATCATCCTCTCCTTCCTCTCCTCATCCTCTTTCATCTTCTTCTTCTTCATCTCCTCATCTTGCTTCCTCTTCTTCATCTTCTGCCTCTTCTTCTCCTTCTCCTTCTCCTTCTCCTTCTCCTTCTCCTTCTCCTTCTCCTTCTCCTTCTCCTTCTCCTTCTCCTTCTCCTTCTCCTTCTCCTTCTCCTTCTCCTTCTCCTTCTCCTTCTCCTTCTCCTTCTCCTTCTCCTTCCCCTTCTCCTTCTCCTTCTCCTTCTCCTTCTCCTTCTCAGTATCAAGTTCAGTATTTGCCTCTTCTTCTTCTCCTCCACCATTCTTTTGTTCATTTATTTCCCCAAATAATGTGATTATAAGATGTTAATTCTTCTTAATGAGCTTGATTTCAGTTTTAATCTCATTTACATCCTTTATTAGCTCATCAAGTTTAGCATCAGTATGGGCTTAAGACACTCGATTGGGTGCACTAGATGTAGAATTGTCTTGATTAGTTTGAGGAATCGTCGCAGAAAAGACTTGCTGAGAGCTATCTAGGCTAGTTTCATCGTTAAATTCAGGGTTGGGGACTAATAAGTCTCCTCTTCTTGGTCAGCGGTTTGGGAGTCCTTTCATCTTCTTCACAACCTTCATTCTTTCTCTTCATCCCATCTAATTCAAAGAATTCATCATAAATGTTGCCTCTCATATCTTCAAAGTAGTCCATAGAGTACTTCCTCTTCTCCTCCTCAGACTCATCAATTTTGCTGAGAACGTTGCACTTCTGGAGGGTAGTGAATACCTCCTGTAAGGAATAACTCTTGTATGATGTATAGAGCAATATCCTTGGACTAGTAGGACCTTGTCATGTCCTTTCCGCAAATTTGGGGACAACTGTATTGATAAGCTCATAGGTCCATACTTGGAAGGCTAGTGCAAACCCATGTAAAGTATAAGCGACATCACAAATGCTTTTCTTCTTCTAGGTTTTCTTCTTGGCAAGATATAACCCCTGGAGGTGTTTCATATCTTTGTCAATACCCTTCAGGGTTGCCTCTGAAGGACACATTTCTCCATGGAAATTGGAGGAACATCTCCATGTCCTCCACCATACGAAAGATTTTGAAACTTACCTTTCTCCTATTATCAGTTGTGAACATATATTGGTAAATGAGAAATATGAGTCCCATCTTCCATGAATCCTCCTTATCAGAGCATTTGACGAAAATGGCTTCAACCTCTTTCACTCTAACATCCATTTTACCCTTAAAATATTTGCGGACAAGGGGTGAACATTCTTCAACCTCCATGTTTTCCACCAAAGGAAATCTGTCAAAGTTGAGGCCTGTCACTAAGGCATAATCCTTCATGCCTCAGCAGACCTCCTCACCATTGACCAAGAACCTTATCTCCTTCGAATTTGAGTTGATTTTCTTGATGAGCATCTGATGGAGTATGGTTCCTAAAAAAATAATGTCAAATTTTTGAATAGATATTGGAATTGGGTCTGCAAAGCCCTATCCAAAAGATCAAGGTGAGTAAACCTCTCATTTATCCTTGCCAAACTGGTGCCGGTGAATTTCCATGAAACACGGCTAGTAAATTATTAATAATAGTTTCAGTTGGTGTCATCTGCAAAGAAATAGTTGACTTGATTAATTTCATATACACAATGTTAGACATAAATCAGGCAAATGCAGTTTGCGTACCACGCAAATATGCAAATTGCATTTCATACCACACAAAATGAATTTGTGCACCACACAAATTGAATTTGCGTACCACGCAAATTGAATTTGCATACCACGCATTTGATCAAGGCGTACCAACGGGAAAATGTTCACAAACCATTTAGAATATGCAAAAACTATGCATATCTTTCTCAAATCTCACAGCATTTCAAACTAAAACTATAGAACTCATTAAAGCCTAAAACCTAAAACCTAAAACCCTAAAACCTTTCATACTCAACATGCAAAGAGAGGGAGGAGTAGTCGAACTAACCTGAATGTGATGGGCAAACATCGGGGAGACGGGCTCGCGGGGAAGCGTCCGGGGCTTGGCGATCGTCGGGTAGTCGGGCTCGAGTGGGAAGCGTCCAGCTTGGCAATCGCCGGGTAGTCGGGCTCGAGTGGTAAGCGTCCGGCATTGCGTCCTATGGCGAACGTTCGCGGAGGTTAACTAAGAAATGAGGGAGTCGGGGGAGTGGGTCGGGAGGGCAACGGTCGCGGGGGAAGAGATAAAGGAAACGGTGAAATGTGGGGGAAAAGAGGTTACTCGAATAAAAAAAATATAAGGGTAAAATCTTCAAAAAAATTTAAAAAGTGTTATGTTTGAAAAAACATTTTGTCAGGGTTAGTTTTGAGAGGAGGGTTAGTTTTAGGGTCATTTGATCAAATTTCTCGATGGAATACTCCCAAATATGATCATGTTCGAGACCTACGTAATACTCTCGAACATTATTTTTTATTTTAACTTTCTCAATTCTATCTTTTACATTTATATATATATTTTTTTTAAGACAGACTTACAGGTAGTGGGGGAGTTGCTGTCATGTCTCCTATATTCATTTTAATTTATATTTATTAATAATACAATTAATAATTTAAATTTTGTAATTTCATTTAAATGAAAAATCCCCAAGGCCCAAACAGGCCCAACCAAAGGCACACCAAACTACCGAAGGAGGCTTAGTTTGTTTTCTGGATATTTTTAATAATGTTTTATGACATATAAGCGGGTTAAAGACAGGGCCGACCTTAGAGAATTAAATTATTAATTAAAAAAAAAGTAACTCCAACAGTTATTAACTTTCTAAATAACTAATTAAGAAAACAAAACTAGTAAACTTTTTTTCAACAAATAACATTTTTCTAAATGATTGAAGAAAAATTAATTAAAAATTCAAATTTCAAAATAGAACAAAAAGAATAACAAGTTATTTTCCTCCAAAAGTACTCAATGAATCAACTGTTTTTTCAATTTTACTTAATTCTTTCCATTATAAAATAAAAAAGACAAAGACCCATCTTTTTAGCCTTGTTTGTTAGTTTGCTTATTAAAATCTTCCAACAATTATCACGGTCTCCAACATAACTTATTGGATCACGATTAAATTCCAATTTTATTTTTTAAAAGGTTCATGAAAGTTAAAAAAAAAATCGTTTAAACATAATTACAAAACATTATATATAAAAAAAATTAAAAAAAAACGTTTCTCAATAAGTTATTGAACTCGTAAATTCTCGATAAGAACTATTAACTCTTTTCCAGACTTTATTGGTTTTCCTGAACAAATTTCAGAAAACGTCATAATAATAATATTATGAATGATACGCATCGGACGACTACAATCATTGAAAGTTCGACGATTTCCCTCAAATCAGATAGTCCACCAAAATATAATTTGGATGATAATCTAAATATATAGACATGTCATATTAGTCGCATAAATCCAAATTTTTCAGCAACTACCCAAGACTCGAGAGATCACCCAATGAATCTCAATAATACTCCACAAAAGACTTCAAATATTAGCCACCCATCGACAATGCAAAAATAAGTGAGTTGTAGATTTCAACATTTAATGACACATACGACTAACCATTATAACATTTTATTTACGCACATATCATCTGTTAAAAAAAATCCAAAAAAATTAACTATAAATTCTTACGTATTTCATGTTATGATTTTGCAAAAGAAAATCTACATTTAAATGCCGCGAAAAAATAACTCAATGTCTAATATTTAACCAAAGTTATTTGAATCTAAGCTAATAATACATATTTTCACAATATTAATTAACTAGACTAAATAACGTTTACTAATTAATAAAAATTATTATATATAAATATAAAAGTATAAATATATATTAAAAGAAACCGTTCATTGTCATAACTCAAGTGACAAGAATGATTATACAAAATCAAGTATTATTATTTTAATTTTCACATGAAAATATTAAAAAAAAAACTATAAGGTAGTTCTTACATATTTTTAATAATAAAAAAATAATTAAAATATATCTAAGATTCTAGAACTTCCTATATTATTTGAAGCCCACCACTTATAGTTAGACAAAGAGTGGACAAAACAAAAAGAGAATATAATTTGCATCTTCAAGATAGCATGAACACATGAAAGTAAGAAGGCCTTGTAGACATTGTCTGTCTAGAGTTGAAAAGTGTTGGGCCTAGATGCAACTTCTTCTTCATTTTTAAAGTTTTTTTTTTAATAATATGTTCAAATTAAAATTGATAAAAAATAATTTATTATAATTGGTCGAACAAAAAGTTCATCATTCTCACGGACTCGCTCTATGGGTCGAATCAATAAATGGTTGCAATAAAGAAAAATCTAGTCACGAGACAGATAAATCCTCCAAGCACTGATTGCGATATCGTTTCCAAGACCAATTTGTGCACCGTGATTTTGTTCAACCCGCACCTTTTTTTTGTGCATGGACGATAAATCAACCATTCATGGGCTTTGGAAACTTGTTGATCTCCCAATTTCAGTCCCTTCATCTTGATTTTCACTTTTAAATGTTTCATCACTTTAATTTCTTTTTTTTTTTTTTTTTTTTTTGTCTTTCTTAAAAAAAAATCCCTATATAGGTCGGCTTAATGGTATAATAAAACTAACAGTCATAGGGTGATTTAAATATTCATATTTAAACAAAAAGAAAATACTAAGGCATGCATCAAAACATTAAAAAAAATATTAAATAAATCTACACCTAAGAGTTAATATGTCCACTCATTTCACTTGACCATTCATTTTATTTTATTGGATCCTGTTTGTTTTAGCATTACCTCCTTATGTTGAAAAATTAAAGTATTGAAGATAAAAATAAAGCATAAAATTTATTATGTCTTTTTCAATCCTATATGAACAAGAATAGATAAAAGTAGACCAATTCAACATATTTTTTTTTTAAAAAACAATCCACACATATTGAGAATATATTTTTTGGAAAAAGTCGATCTAAAAAATCAAAATGTCACGGGTCAATTCTTACCGAAAACGTTTTGAATGAACGAACGAGACATGACGGTAGTTGTCATCCTAATTCTCTTTAATTAAAAATAATAATATTAAAACAAATTATGAGTTTGAGTTATTATTGATTTTATTCAATAAATTGCAATCTTAATTATGCCTAATGCATTTTTTATTTGTTAATTTGAGTAAGTTTTCACAAGACCTACATTAAACGCAATAAAATCTTTGTTTGACCTAATTATTTTTATTAAGGTAATACTATTTTCTTACCTTAATTAATTATGAGCCAAACCATTTCACTTAAGTCAATTATGGAAGAAGAACGTCATAGATTTTGGATGTGATGGGCAAAGAAAGTTATAAAAGTTATTACTATTTTAAATGAGAAACCGTTATTTTATATGATGTTTACTATAAAAGAAATTTAAGTTAAATTGGAAAATTCATACAAAATTCTTTATAAATAAATATATGTTAGGAATAAATAAGGCAAGTGCCTTATACTTCCAATCAAAATGGTTGGCCCCACGCAATGAATTAATACCATTTTGGGGTCACAAATTCACAATTATTGTCATCCATAGAAAAATATAATTAATTTTTTTTTAGACTATAAAACTAAAATAATTTGATCTAAAAAGTCGAAATTCTCAATATATAAAGAAGTCTTCAATTTAAATTATTTAAATAATTCAATTCAAAACCTATCATCTCATATTTCTCTTGTCATTAACCAAAATAATATAAAATATTATATATTTTATTATTATATTATTATATATTAATAATTTTTAAATTTTTTAACAAAAAAATTTTATCTCCTCAAAATAATCATTAATAATTACTTTTTAATTTTTGAAAAATTTTAATCCGAACTAAACCTAAGTTAAAGTGGGATTATTTCATTGTGATTTTTTCTATAAAAAAAACTTAACTTGTTTATTAAAAATCCTTAATTTATAACTTCTTAATCACCTTACTATTATTAGATAAAATAATCCTATAGTTAGGTCCTTAAAGGACCAACTTAATATATATATATATATATATATATATATATATATATATATATCTTTGTAAATTTCTTAAAAACAACTCAAAATAATTATGATTTCTTTAAAGAGTTAGTTTAATTTAGAATAATTGAAGTATATTTGATATGTATATATATATTTTAATTATTCGGTTGTGAAGATTTGAATTAAAATATAAAAATAATAAATCATTCATTACTTATCTTCCTTTTCAAACTTCTCAATAAATCATGTGCATGTCTCTCCAATTTTATAAAGTGGCTGATGTTTACACATTAATAATACAAATTTGGCAGCATTATTGTGCGATGTGACAAATCAGAAAATGTTTTAAATTATAACATGTTATGTTTGGCCAATTGAATTATAATCATTAATTTTAAATAATTTAGCATTTAGTCGTATTATTCACATTATTAATTAAATCATTTTTATAACAAAATTTCACTACACATTTAGGCCTTGTTCGGATTGGGGTTACTCTAATAACCTAAAGGGAGAAAATGAGTAATGATTGGTGATGATTTTGAGGAGATGAAAATATTTTTGATAAAATTACTTAAAGGGTATTGATATATAATAATAAAATAATAAATAATAATTTAAAATAAAGAGTATTTTAGTATTTTGGGTAATGAATTGAGTAATGTGATAGATGAGAGGGGAAGTGAAAAGATGTTTGAGTGGATTGGGTTATTTAAATAACCCAAACCGAACAAGGCCTTATATATATTTCACTTTGAAAATTATAATTAATTCTTTAGAGTTAGCTATACAACTCTTCATAGTTATGCAGTTTTAATATGAGAACTAGTTAAACTAAAATGTATATCGTGTATTTGCACGAGTAATAATATAAAAAACCGTGAAAAAAATATTACGGTAAAAATACATATAGCATTTTTAATTTTATTTTTAACTGTTTTAAATTTATGAGCGGGTCAACCCATAATTCGACCCAAGTATCCATTTACTCTCACATATATATCCAAATTAACCACAGCTCTCGACCCGGCAATCCGGACACTTTAAAAATTAAGCATCATTATATATATATATATAGATTAGTTAGTTAAAAAGTTGAACTTAAATTGTTAAAATGTCTCGCGTTCATCAAATTTGGTATTGAATTTATAATATAAAGTGTTATTAGCCTAGATGGTTAAAGAATTGTACTTGTGTTTTGTTAGGTTACAAGTTCAAACCATACCTATAACATTTTTAACCGTTTTAATTTATGGGCGGGTCAACCCACAATTTGACCCAAGTATCCATTTACTCTCACATAAATATCCAAATTACCCACAGCTCTCGACCCGACAATCCAGACACTTTAAAATTTAAGCATCATTATTAGCCTAGTTGGTTAAAAGGTTGTACTTGTTTTGTTAAGTTGCAAGTTCGAACCATATATATAGCATTTTTAACCGTTTTAAATTTATGGGCGGGTCAACCCACTATCTAATCCAAGTATCCATTTACTTTCACATATATATCCAAATTACCCATAGATCTCGACCCGACAATCTAGACACTTTAAAAATTAAGCATCATTATATATATATATATATATATAGATTAGTTAGTTAAAAAGTTAAACTTATATTGTTAAAATGTCCCGCATTCATCAAATTTAGTGTTGGATTTATAATATAAAGTGTTATTAGCCTAGTTGGTTAAAAGGTTATACTTGTTTTGTTAGGTGACAAGTTCGAACCATACTTATAACATTTTTAACCGTTTTAAATTTATGGGCGGGTCAACCCACAATCCGATCAAAGTATCCATTTACTCTCACATATATATCCAAATTAACCACAGCTCTCGACCCGGCAATCTAGACACTTTAAAAATTAAGCATCATTATATATATATAGATTACTCGTGCAAATGCACGGGCTAAATGCTAGTATATATATATAATGATGCTTAAATTTTTAAATAGTCTGAATTGTCAGGTCGAGAGTTGTGGTTAATTTGGATATTTATGTGAGAGTAAATAGATACTTGTGTCAGATTGTGGGTTGACCCGCCCATAAACTTAAAACGGTTAAAAATAAAATTAAAAATGTTATATGTTGTTAGAATCGGTGACAACAATAAAAGGGGGTTGAATGTTGTTGTGCTAATTTTTACTTTCAATGCAATTTTAATCTTGTTAGAAATTAAAATTAGTTTCTATTTTTAACAAATTTTTGCAAGCTTTTGAACGGATTCAGGTGCGGAAAGTGCTTGCTAAATTTGAAGCGACAAATGCAAAACTGTAAGAAAGAGTAATGAAATGACACGAGATTTTATGGATGTTTGGAGATAAAACTCCTACATCACCCGTTCTTATGTTTTTAGAAAAATTCCACTAGAAGACTTTGATTTGTATAACCTCTACACAAACCCAGTTAGAACTCAAGTCTTAACAGCTGCATGTTCTGAACTTTTAGCTACCACACTCTATTGAACATACAAGGTTCTGTTCAACTTACAACACCGAATATACTCTCAAATAGTATAGTAAATTATCTCTCAGCTTAGCGTAAATGAATTACAGAATGCACTTATTAAAGATGAGCTAGAGAGAGAGTAAATTGATTGAGAGTCTAGAGATCAAGAATTCTGGTTGAGAGTTGATCGTTGTTGTACTCTAGAGCCTTTTATATATATTGAAGCATAAAAATGGTCGAATATATTTCTTGGATACGTGAATTGACCGGAGGCCAGCTATTCAGGGATCGTGAATTGACCGAGAATCCAAAGATTCAGGGATTGTGAATTAATCAAGAATCCAGAGATTCAGGGATCGTGAATTGACCAAGAGAAGATTCATCGTTGTATTCTGATGCCTTTTTATATTGAAGCGTAGCAACGGTTGAATCTCATTCATAGATACGTGTCAGCTTTCTGATGGTTGAACATCAGGTGTGCAGTAGTACATTTTGTCGTCTTAAGCTAATGTGGTAGTCTGCTATTAGCGCAACACAACTGTTGACGCAACACTACTGTTCACTTCATCAGACTGCTGCTAGTGCAAGGCTGCTATCAGCGCTTCTTTAGACTACTGATGTCGACTCTACTGTTGGCAACCCTGCTGTCAACACCTTTATCATCTTTACTTGCGCATTAAATATTTGCATAACTTAATTTTATTCAATTATCAACGCATCATCCAAATTACGCCGTGTTGATTAAACTTCATTTTATTATCCTAAGTTAATTTTAATGAGTTAAAACGTTTTTCTTAATTAAAATTAATTAATTATTTCCCTTTTTTCTTTATTTAACTTAATCTAATAATTTCTCTCTTTTTGATGATATTAAAATTAAGTTATAAGATCAAGGAAAAACTAAGGATAATATTTATAAATATACATAAATATATATAAAAATAAACATTTTAAATTGTTCATAGATTCTCCCCTTTGTAGCTTGAGCCTTCAGCTGGCTTCCTCTGCTATCTCCACCCTTGTCCAGGCTTCCCCTACCTGATCTTTCCCCTCCACCGCTTTCCCCTTTTTAACAACATCAACATCTTTTATACGATTGTATGCTGTATTTTTGAGGAAGTCCGTCACTTTGGCAATCTGCATACCGATAGTGTTGATCTTTGCGGAGAGATCAGCGTGTTGGCTGGATGAGGTTTGAAGCATAATAGATTTCAGTTTAGTCATGGACTCCTTGATGATCGTTACCTCAATAGAACTCCAAAAAGCTTAGCTAAGGATATATTATCATGCACCAAATATGTCGAGGCCGAAGCTTTTGAGGTAACAGTCGACTGCTCCTTGAGGGATTCCAGTTCACCAAAGATGGTTGCAATACTCTGTTCCAGAGGCGCAATGGTGTCCTGGATGATACTACGAAGATCCACCGTTCCTCGAGATGACTCCTCTAGAGATTGAGGAGTCGACTTTTCTAGAGTGGAACCGACTGAAAGGATCTAAAGAGGAGAAATATGTGTGCTTACTTGAATGGCGAACGATGCTGAATCTTTTGAAGAAGAAGATGCCCGAGGAGAGGGCAAATTAATCAGCGCTTGAGATAAGCCATCAACCCCTTGAATATCTGCACATATTTCTTTGATAATCACAGATGGTTCTTCAGAGTGACTAGAGGCATCCAGGGGGGACTGCTTCTCAAAAGGAAGAGATTTCTGCTTAAAAGAGAGAGAATGCTGCCAAGATGCAGAAAGATGTTTATCGGTAGTCGAACTGAGTTCCGGCTTAGAATTTGAAGAGATCTGCATAACTTCCTGAGAAAGCTCCTTCTTAGGGGCAGGGGAGGAACATTGTTCAACAACTTCTGATATCTCATTCTTAGAAGCATGTGAGGGGTGCTACTCAACACTTATGAAAGATGAACTAGAGAGAGAGTAAATTGATCGAGAGTTTAGAGATCAAGAATTCTGGTTGAGAGTTGTTCGTTGTTGTACTCTGGAGACTTTATATATATTGAAGTGTAGCAACGGTTGAATCTAATTCTTGGATACGTGAATTGACCGAGAGACTAGATATTTAGGGACCGTGAATTGATCGAGAGACCAGTTATTTAGGGATCGTGAATTGACCGAGAATTTAGAGATTTAAAGATCGTGAATTGACCGAGAATCTAGAGATTCAGGGATCATAAATTGACCGAGAGAAAATTCGTCGTCGTACTCTGATGCCCTTTTATATTGAAGCGTAGCAACAGTCGAATCTCATTCGTAGATACGTGTCATCTTTCTGATGATTGTACGACAGGTGTGCAGTTGCACATTTCGTCGTCTTAAGCTAATGTGGCAGTTTGTTGTTAGTGTAACACAACTGTTGACGCAACTCTGTTGTTCGCTTCTTCAGACTGCTTCTAGCGTAAGGCTGTTGCTGAAGCAAGGCTGTTGTCAACGCTTTTTCAGGCTGCTATTAGTGCTTCTTCATACTGCTGATGTCGACTCTATTGTTGGCAACACTACTGCCAATGCCTTATTAGCTCTACTTGCGCATTAAACATTTGCAGAACTTAGTTTTATTCAATTATCAGCGCATCATCAAAATTACGTCGTATTGATTAAACTTTATTTTATTATCCTAAGTTCATCTTAATAAGTTAAAACGTTTTTCTTAATTAAATTTAATTAATTATTTTCCTTTTAATTAATTCCCCATTTTTCATTCTTTAACTTAATTTAACATAGGTATGTTTCGAACTTGCAACCTAACAAAATAAGTACAATCATTTAACCAACTAAATTAATAATACTTTATATTTTTAATTTCAACACAAAATTTAGACGTTTTACGGATTGCCGGATTGAAATCTGTGATTAATTTGAATATATAAAAATGTTATCATATTTTTATCGTAATTTTTTTTTCTTGATTTTATATTATTACTTGTGCATTTGCACAAACTACATATTAGTTTATTTAAGAGTAATTAACATAAATGAATAATTTAGTTAGGTATGCATGCCTTTTACCCATAAATAATATAATTTAATTGAGTTTTGATTGATCTCATTCTGTATGAATTATAATTCGTAAAAATTTAAATTATATTAGAATAATTTTAGTGATTAATATTGTTTAAGATGTTAAAAGTTTCTTATTTAATTTTGATTTTTGCTTATGATGTATGGAATCATGTTACTTTCTAAAATTAATATATATATATTTAAGAGTTTAAACAAAATTTATGTGAACTTAAATGTTATTAAAAACATTTTCTTTAATTAGGTATTTCTACTAACATAAACAAAACGATAATTAACCACCACGGAAAAAACGTGGATAGAAAGAAGTCATGTGTTAATTAAATGGGCTGAGATGAGCCGAGCTCAGCAGGCTGGGCTTGGCTTGGCTCGGCTGGTTTGGCCAATTGAGGAAAAAAAGGAAAGGAGGCAGAAGACAAAAACCTTTCTGCTTTCATGTGGTGGCACTACAGCCGATGAGCCCACCACAAGATTCCATTTCCCTACTTCTAATTGGTCCTTATAAATCTAAATCTCAGCCGTTTATTTTCTAAGGACATGAAAATTTTCCTAATCTATGCATAATTTAACAAAAATAAAAATAAAATTGTCTTAGACCTTGTTTGGTTGAATTTCTTTTATAAAAATCAAATCCTAATAAAAAATGTTTTTTTATCTACTCTATTATTAATTATATCACTCAATTTATTAACTAAAATACTCTTTATTTTAAAAAATAATTTATTTTATCACTATATATTAATACATATATCTTTAATTTTTTTTTGAATGTTTGATCATTTAAAAAATGACAATTTTGGGTGTTTATTGACTAAAATACTCTTACTTTTTTCTCTTTTTACATCGAATTGAATGATAAATTAATTTTAAATAAATAATAATTTTAATATTTTAATAGATAAAAAGAATAATTAAATTAATGAATTGATTATTAAATTTTAGATAAAAATATCTTAAAAAACCCAAGGATCAAACAAGGTATTTTAAGTTTTTTAAAATAAAAATTACTCAAACTTCTCAAAATATTCCAAACAAGCTTTAAGAATTTTGTCTAACTAATCAGAAGTGTCACTTGCTAATTTCTCAAAATATATTAAATAATAATAATAAATAATAAAAAGCTAACTATAATTTTCACTTAAGTTAGACAAATAATTTTAACAATTATAATTAAATATGTAGCCAATAAGTTATAGAAAAAAAGTAAATCTATAAAACACGCAAATATTAATAACTTAAATAATATCAAAACAAACATATAGCCGCATTTAACTTAACTAATACATTAAATTAATACAACTCTTAGACTAATAATGATATTAGAGTTAATTTAAAAAACGTGAGTGTACTATACATTTATACTAATTGAATAATTTAATTGTCTTCTTATAAAAAAATATTAATAATAATTTAATTGTGCTTGGGCGTGATAATTGGGTGAGTAAAATAATATATATATTTTTTAAAAAACTTGTTGCAAATGAAGCCACGTGCTTGCTTCCAAATTAATAAAAGATTTACATATATTATTGTGGGGCCCATCATCAACCACGCGGAACTTTCTCCCATGAGATTGGAATACTGAACCAATTATAACGTCAAGAAGTTGACACGTGTTGCTTTCGGATGGACATGTCCGCAGCGAAATATTTCTCCATTTAATGTCTAACTCCACTACAAACTCCCTAGGGACCATTCTTGGACCACCTCAAAATCAATTATTACATTAAATTATTATTATTATTACAACTAAAAATATAAAAACTTTTAATTATTAAATTTTAAAAATACATTTATATTTTATTAAATAATTCTCTTTAATTTAAAGAAAATAATTACATTCGGCCTTGATTGATTTGAAAACATTATTTTTATTTTACTTTTAATTATTCAGACAAATATATCAAAATAATTCATATGACAAATGAATTGCCACCATTTGGTTTATGTCTCTCCCCCACCACCTCATGTGAGTCATGTGACTCTCCGGGTCCATAACAAAGTACTATCCATTTTATTTTTTTCTAAGGATAAAACTATTTTTATTCATCCATATGGCAAAGATAAGGTAAAACTCAAAAAATAAAATATATAATTTCAACCCACTTTTGTTTCTCAATGTGAATGATGTAGTACTTACTTTTGCATTATTAATAAATTATTATTATTTGATTTTTTTTTTTTTGTGAAGTATTACTGTAATTTATTTGGTGATGCCTGAGTCTTTAGGTAGTTAGTAAAAAGTTTGAATTGATGCGACTGATATGACAGACCTAATATTTGGGCTACCATCCCAATTATTCTTTGGGTAGTTGTTGAGAAAAATTGACAAACTTTTGATCGTAGTCGTTCGATACGTATTATTCATAAAACTATTATTATGACATTTTCTGAGATTCGTTCAGGAAAGTCAGTAGAGTTTATCTGGGAGTTAATCGTTCTTCTCGAATAATTACGAATTCGATAACTTATTAAATATTATTTTTATTATATATATATATATATATTTCTTTTTAATGTTATTATTTGTTTTTGTGCTTAAATGATTTTTTTTCCATTTTTTTAATATTCATGGAAAATTTTCAAATAAATAAATAATAACAAGTAATACGATCATTCAGTTATATTAAGTCGATATTCAATTGGCTATGTAACGATAAAAATTTCAAATATTAAAAGAAAATTTCAAAATATTGGTCAAATTATCACTTCCTAATTAAAAAAAAGACATTATACAGGGTAATAAGTATTCTTTAACTTATTTTATACAAATAAATAATAACAAGTCTAAATAAATGGTGGAAGAGAGTTCATGAAATGACTTGAACTTCAAAATTGTCATAGAGTAACAATTGAAAATAAACAAGATTAATCCAATCCTAAAATCTAGATCCATCATATTGAGATGTTCTAGGGTTCTATAATTTTGTGATTTGTAAATATTTGTGTGTTGTTTTGATATTATTTTGAAGAATGTTTTATTAATGATGTTTTTGTCATAACAATTTTTTTTCTATAAAATGTTTTGATAATTATATAGGTCATCAATTTAAAGACATTTTTTCCTTGTTAAATGTCACTAAGAAGAAATATAACTAGTTAACTTCTAGATCACAACTTGACATTTATGGCTTAATTGAAAACTATAATATAGTATGGTGGTGTATTTGTGTTAGGTTAAAGTTCAAGGACATATATATTTAAAATCTCACAATAGTTTAGGAAGCATAATAGAAAAATTCAAATAAAGGAATGATAATGTCGCAAAATAATTTGTTATGCTTTGTAGTATTCCTAGCTAGCTTGCAATAATCACATTATCTGATTTTCTTTTTCTACAAACATGACGTGTAAACATTATTTTGCCTTTCATAAATAAAAAAATCAATTTTGAATTAATTTAATTATATTTAAAAAAAAAACATTTCATTAAATCACATTTTTACAGTATATAAATACATTAAAAATCAATTATTCATGAACTTTCATGTTTGAATTTTGTTATTTTATTTATTTAATTAACTCAGGACAATTTTTAAGTTTGATTTTTCATTAAAATTATAACTAATTTCATAATCTATTTTAAAAAAATTCATAAAATTTAATTACTGGAATTGTGGAGAAAGTTATAAGATGAGTTGCTCAAAACTGTCAAAATCTCGAGTTGACTCTTAAAATCTTACGATTTTACGATTTCACATTAGACTAACGATTCTAATTTTAAGTAAACTCTTAAATATTTAAACTCTTACGATTTTAAATTTACGATAATAAGATTTTACAAGTTTATAAATAATTTCGATTTTACGATTCTATACAATTTTACTTTAAAAAATAAATTTATATTTAAAAATTAAAAAATAAAGTTATTTTTATTTAAATAAATAAATTAATATAATTAATTTTGTAAGTATAATTTTGTATAGTATTATTTACTTATTATTATTTTTTTAATTAATTTTATATTAAAATAAATATTTTTTTTAAATTGACTAAGTATAAAATACTTAATTATATATATAAATATTAATAATATATAACTATTATTTTTTCAAATTAAACTCTTACGATTTTATGTAAACTCTAGATTTTACGAGTTTACAACTAGATAACGATTCTATGTAAACTCTCGATTTTGACAACTTTGAAGTTGCCTGAGATTACCTTTTTATTTTTTAAACTATATTAACAAAATTATATATATTTTATACTTAAATAACCACCCTAAGGTAGTTCAAATATTGACAAAAATGATTCGCAATACACTAATTATTACTAGTTCGATTCTCACTTAGAACTAGAGATTACAATTGATCGAATTGGGGATTGCATTTACCATCCACACGTTTGGTTTCAGAAAATCCCCACGGGGCATTATTTATACCATATTATTTAAAAAAAATATTTATATAAATGGATTTTTAATATGATATATGTTATAATATATTTGAAAAATGTCCACGTATATTAAAAATGAAAAAAAAAATCGTTTAAATATAACGATAAAGCGTGACACTAAAAGAAAAAAAAGAAAAATCAGTACTCAATAAGTTAACGAGTTCATAAATCCCTGAGAAAAACGATAATTCTCCGACAGACTATACTGAATTTTCGAAACGAATCTCATAAAACGTCATAATAATAGCATTATGAATGATACATATCGAACGACTACAAGCATTAAAAGTTCGACGATTTCTCTCCAACCAAATAATGCATCAAAAAATAATTAAGATGATAACTCAAATATGTAGGTATGTTATATCAGTCGTATTAGTCCAAACTTCTCAACAACTACAATCATTGATAGACTTTTGACACAAAACCAATTGTCGTCCCAAAAACTAATCGAATAACCATCCCCATAAAGAATCTAGACTGCTCACGAAATTTTTTTCACATAGAATAAATTCTCATCCAAATGTTACACCTCGCTGGATAATTAGACATTTTGGTGAACCAACAAAGCCAATCATTTACATAGTTACATTTGATTATCGATGCCCAAAGATTATTTGGCTCCGTTGCAAATCTACTACTCTATTTTGAAAGAAAAGACTTATTAAAGAAAATAAAATCTCAAATATCCAGACCTTCTTGATCTTTAAAATATTTAACCTTATTCCAACTAACTAGATGATAAAATGATGAGTTAAAAAATATTCATATGTTGTAATATAGTGAAAATTCACATTTCTATAAAAAAAACTTAAAATTATTATAAAATATAATAAATAAATATATTGATAATTTTATATATTTAATTATGTTTATAGTGTTCGAGACAAAATTGGGGTGCGATTGGGACAGAGTCGGAGTAGAGAATACAAATATAAATACCATTCCCGCCCCATCCTCGGTCAACTACCGGTCATACCGGAGAAAAATCATCTCTAACAAGTCAATTTTGGATTGAAAACAGTCGAACGAATTTATATATTTTTTATACTTTGAAAGTTTTAAATTAAAGTAAAAGTCATGACTATGTAATGTAGTGCTAATTTATAAAAATAATAATAATAAATAAATAAAATAAATTGGATTAAACTTCACAATTATACATGCATTAACACCTTTAATTCTCTATCTCAAAAACTCTCTATATACAATGCATCAATTGCATCCTAAGATTGATTGGTGTTTATTTTGAAAAAATATATTTATTTTATAAAAAGACTTAAAATAATGATACAATTATTTTTTTAAAAGAAATAAAATTATTTTAATTAGTAAATTTAATAATATAATTGATAATAAAGTGAATAAAAAATAATATTAAAAAAATGAAAATGAAATTGCCACCGCAGAAAGCTTACCAAATTTATACGGACGTTATTAATAATAACGTGGTGGGTTTGTTAGCATACAACAGATAGTTCACTTGTGCTAAATCATTAAGACTTGTTTGGTTATCTGAGTGGATTCTCATTAAAACATAATTCCTAATTTCATGATTTTTTTTCAAATTTAATTAAATATTATTTATTTAATTAAAAAATAGACCAAATTCACCTTTACTAGTTTTATTCACAATTTGTTGTTTTCAAGCATATCCTATTCTAATTTTTGAATGGAATGAATACTTTTCCATTAAATGTCTTTGTTCAAATTAAATATTTTTTCATTTAAAACAAATTATAAATTAGATTTATTTATTTTCTTGTAACAAAAAAAAGTTTATTCATACATAGCTAAAGTTGTTAGTGTTTTTATATTTAAATAATTAATTTGAAAATGTATGAATATATATATATTTTTGAATAATCATATATATTTGAAATTTTAGTAGAATAAACCAATATATAAATATTTAACTTAAATTTCTTAATAATTCCGTTCTATGAGTAAAATATTTTTATTCTTACTATAATAAGTTAATAAATTAATTTCTATGTGTATTATTAATGATTCTTAAATTTGAATTAAATTATTTAAATAATTCAACTTGAATAATGTTTTGGGTAATATATATTTTTTTATTGTTAATATAGTAAGTTAATAAATTAATTTCCATGTTTTATTATGATTCTAAAATTTGAATTAAATTATTTAAATAATTCAACTTGAATAATATTTTTGGTAATATATTTTTATTGTTAATATAGTAAGTTAATAAATTAATTTCTATATTTTATTAATGATTTTAAAATTTGAATTAAATTATTTAAATAATTCAACTTGAATAATATTTTTGGTAATATATTTTTATTGTTATAGTAACTTATTCCATGTATGTATTATTAATGAATCTTAAATTTCAAATTAATTATTTAAATAATTTAATTTGAATAATATTTTGGGTAATATATATATATTATTTTTACTATAGTAAGTTAATAAATTAATTTATTAATAATGAATCTTAAATTTGAAATAAATAATTAAAATAATGAAAGATTATTGTATAAAATAAGATCCCTTTTCATTGGCTCGTACGGCGACACATTTCTTCTATATATAACATCTTCAATCGAAGACTCTCGTTCATCATCGTCTTCCTTCGTCTTCTCAAAGTGATTCACTTTCTCTCTCTTCTGTGTAAAATTCCTTATCGTTGACGGGTGGGTGACATTAGCGGACGGATAGTCGTCGGAGTTCAGTGAGAAAGACTCTTAAAGCTGCAGTTTTGATTGGAGGGGGTAATACCCAACTCCGACAAGTTGTAATCACGGCTATATACGGAGTTTCCCGGTCCTTATTTCATGTTCAATCTGTCCGACGCAATGGTTGTGTGATTGAGACCAACCCTTCGCCGCACGGAGGACGTGGTGCTTTACCTTCAGAAGGCGGAAGCCCTTCTGACCTCCTCTTCCTCGCCGGCGGTGGTTCATTCCTCACCGTTTCCTTCTCCGTTTATTAGATTAGGCCCTGTCTGTCTGCGTCTTATTAAGTTAATCTAAGCTAATATAATTTCTCTGTTTCGAGGTCTACGTCGCTTTGTTTTACTTTTCTCTCGCTCGATCTATTTCTTTGAGCTTGTGTTTGTGTGTCTTTTGTTGATCTGTATTCAAGATGTCGCTAAAAATTAAGAGGGTTCCTACTATTGTTTCGAATTATCAAAAGGAAGAGGGGGAAGAAGGTGCTCGTCAGGCTGGTGGTTGTGGTAGGAATTGCCTTCAGAAATGTTGCCTTTCAGGTATTCGATGAAATGTCTGTTCAAGTATTTTGATGAATATGTTTACTGAAATTTGTGGGTTACTGAAATTAGGGTCGAAGCTGCCTCTGTATGCCTTCAAGAAGATTCTTAAGTGTGATAATCTTCTTCCAAAGGATGTGATTGATCACGATGACAAAGAACCAACTATTCCCTTTTTGGATTCCCTTCTCCTTGGAGAGGTAAAAATCTCTCAGATCTGGTGTTTTTATGTTTTTGTCATGTCAATCTTAACTAGACACCATTTGGTTATGTAGAAAATAGAAGATGAGAAACCATAGTTGAGTTTTAGAGAAGAAAGAAAGAAACTTTGTTAAGAATAGGAACATAATTCTTTATCTTCTTCCTCCTCTTTGCTGCTAATTCTGTCATTAAATATTCATCTGGTTTGATATCTGCGTTTCCTTAAATATGCAGTGGGAAGATCGAATGCAAAAGGGGTTGTTTCGCTATGACGTTACAGCTTGTGAATCTAAGGTCTTACTTTTTGCATATCTTCAAGTAAAAATTGTTTATTCATGAATCATAACTCAATTTGTTGTATGTATGGTTTTTGCTTGTTTATTATATAGGTAATTCCTGGAGAACATGGCTTCATTGCCCAGCTGAATGAAGGTCGCCATCTTAAGAAGAGGCCTACTGAGTTTCGTGTAGACAAGGTCCTTCAACCCTACGATGGAAGCAAATTCAACTTCACTAAAGTTGGACAGGAAGAGGTGCTGTTCCAGTTTGAAGCTAGTGAAGAAGATGAGATTCAGTTCTTCCCCAATGCTCCTATTGACATTGAAAATGCTCCTAGTGTTGTGGCCATTAATGTAAGATGATTGATTGATTAATAAAGAATTGCACAAGTTCTTCCCAAGTAAGATCATTATAATTTTACTAATTTTTGTGTGTGTGTATCTTAACAGGTTAGCCCTATCGAATATGGGCATGTCTTGTTGATTCCCCGGGTCTTTGAATGTTTGCCTCAGAGGATTGACAGGGAAAGCTTTTTGCTCGCCCTTTACATGGCAGCTGAAGCTGGAAACCCTTACTTTCGTTTGGGATACAACAGCTTGGGTGCATTTGCTACCATCAATCATCTTCACTTTCAGGTTTTTTACATTCATAACCATGTATTTGCTCAAGAATTGAATCATTTGAAGCAGTTTTTCCATGGTGTGACATGGGTTCTTCCTGTAGTTAACTGTGTATAAATCTTATGAAAAAAGTTTAATCGTTTTTGCAAAACCAGGCCTACTACTTGGCTGTGCCATTTCCAATGGAGAAAGCTTCTACTAAGAAGATAACAATGGTAAATGGTAATGTGGGTATCTCTCAGCTGCTAAACTACCCGGTTAGAGGTCTTGTCTTTGAAGGAGGGGATACCCTCAATGACTTATCGGATGCTGTCTCAGATTCCTGCATCTGTCTTCAGAACAACAACATACCTCACAATGTTCTTATAGCTGACTCTGGCAGGCGCGTTTTTCTCTTGCCTCAGGTAATAATTCGAATAAGCAATCCAATATAGATCTATAATTCTTATCTAGGGTTATAATAACCTTTCCATATTTCGAATCACAGTGTTATGCAGAGAAGCAGGCACTGGGAGAAGTAAGCGAGGAACTACTCGATACTCAAGTAAACCCTGCTGTATGGGAAATAAGTGGACATATGGTGTTAAAGAGGAAAAAAGACTACGACGAGGCCTCAGAGGAGAATGCATGGAGGCTCTTAGCTGAGGTTTCACTTTCTGAGGAGAGGTTCGAAGAAGTAAAAGCTCTTATATTTGAAACCATCTCTTGTGTTGAGAATGGAAACTCTGGTCCAGAAGAAGAGCCTCTAGATGGGAAATCTGAATCGGTTGAGAATGTCGATGGACATAACAAGACCACCAACCGCCAAGAATGTCTTGTTATCCAGTGAGTAATGTTGTTGCCTATTTTAAGTGTGTGTTTCTAATATGATGCCTAATTATGAACCCTATCATTGTGTTTGAGAATAAGGCGAACTTTGCTTGGTTTGCTTCTGTTGAATCCTGCAGTTTCTCATATCTGCGGATTTGATAGTTTATTGTTTCAATTTAAGAGCCGCAGGCCTCGTGTAGTGTTTTAAGTACTATGTGTTTGCAGACATTAATGTAAATCCTGCTGTTTATTGTCTTATTTCTTGATAGTTAAATCCAAGATAAAACCTGATGACATTTAGGGCACTTAGTTTTTGAGTTTTACCTCTTTTTTCTCTTAAAAATTCTTGTTCTATAAAAATTAAGAAAAAACTGTTTTTTAAAGTTTTAAGAATAATTTAGTCTTGAGTTGAGAGAAAGAAAGAATAAGGTGGCTTAGAGATGATAGTTTTGATATTTAAATGGATAAAATTGATGATTAGATTATTGATAAAATGTTTTGATTTTGTATTAAAATTTGGGTTTTATCCCAATAACTAAACATCAAATAAGCTCAAAACAATCCTTATTTTATAATATTATTTTCAAACATATGAATTAAATTATATAGTTTTCCAAATATTTGATTCTCTTAAAATTGAAAATAGAATTCTAATACAAAATTTAATTTCAATTTCACTTATTAAAATAGATCTATACACTTATTAAAATAGATCTATAGTATAATTCATATCCATTTGTTCAACTTATAAAAAAGGTAACAAGTATAATACTTCCTTTCCTATACATATAACTAAGTTGAAATATATTTATATACATGATCTTTTTTGAAATTACTCTTTATATATTTATTTTTGTTTGAAGTTGTTTACTATACATTTAGTTTTGGTTGAATTACTCAATAAACATTTAAAATCATTTAAAATGTTATAACACTATAAATTTGTGTTGAAATAGAGATAAATTCCTTGTATACGTGGTTATATCTATTTTTTTTATTTTTTATTTTTTCAAGTCTTATTACGGTTAAAGTTTTCACCTCCGTCTTCAAATAACTTTTTAAGTTCCATTTTCAAGCGACGACGAGATTGTTGCTCATTCGTCTCTCACTAATGTTGTTTGTTTGTGACTGCCCTCAAAATAATATCTAAAGAATAACATAATATTGAAGTTGAAGAATATAAAAATGTTTGATATTCATATAGAAAAATGATAGAAATTACGAAATATGATATATGATATCATAATACGAAACCTGCAATATATTTTGAATAGGCTGGTTAGACAAGACATACATTAAAAGAGGTGCTATACCTTAGTGAGAATGAATTTGGAGTGAAAATGAATATAATTTAATTTGAAAACGAAGTGATATGTTAGTCGAAATAAGTCATAACCCAAATTCGAGAAACACAATCTAGTTAGAACATTAGGTAATCAATAATTTTAAATTATTTATGAAAACGATTCAAATTTCGATCAAGTATTTCATACTTGGATTTATATTCTTTATTTTGCCCGACTTGAAAGACCCTAAATATTTCTTGAAAAGTGTGGGGAGTTCTTCTTCCCTTGATTGAAGAGAGTAGAAGTAATAAGGGAAGACATGATTAATAGATATAAGAAAGGGAAAAATAATGTTAGTGGGAGAATTGAGGATTTATGATATAATATAGATTGACGAAAAAACTTAGAAGATTGAAGTGACAAACAAAAATAAAACACCTTTTTCTAATGCAATAACTATATGATTAATGTAAATCTTCCACTCATTTAACCTCAATATTCTTCGATTGTTACAGTACAAACATACAATATTTAAATATGGAAGTGATCATCTCTTCTAGCCTAAGAAAAAAGTGAATATCCCCAACCTACTTGAGATCCTGAGTTCGAACCTGTTAGGTGACTAGTTTTATTAACTTGTTTAATTGGTTAAGTGCGCTTGTGAGATATGTGAATAACTCGCAGGGATTACGTCATTGTTTGAGAATGAAGCTAAAAAAGTAATTTAAAGATGAATGTTAAAGTCTTGCTCTAGAACTTAGAAAATAAAAAATAAATATGCCATGTATATGAGGAATTAATGCATATTTTTAATACAAACCAACAATTAAATGGTTTTAAATATTTTGAGAGTAAATTCAAACAAAAAAAAATATACTAGGAACAATTTCAAACAAAACTATGTATAAGAAAAATATTTAAAACTTAATTAAATGTATATAGAGTATTATATATTATTCAAAATATTTATGATACACCATATTTTTACACCCAAATAATCAAAATAAATATATCCAGTATAATATAATATTCATAATCGAAGACTAGATCAGAATATTTAAAATAAGCGACCTAGTAAACTGACCCTTTCTAACATGTTTCAGACGAATCCAAATGTCAATTTTTATAAATACGCAGAATTCTACCCTTCTGTCACTTCCATAATGTCTGTCTCGAAAATTTAGAATTTTGAATATAATATTGCAATTGAACATTTTTAACAAAATACCTTCCGAAAGTCATTCTTTGAAATTAAACGTAACTTTTCTTAAAATGTGAAATTTAGAAAAAATTAATACGTTCATGATGTATGAAGCATTGAAAATAATAAAAATTAGTTATAATATATTATTTAAAAAAAATCGAGGAGAAAAAAAAAATGTTTTGTGTCAATGCTGGTGAACCCATGGTCAACCGTACCAGATCATCGTCTTCAATCATGAATAAGCCTCCTCTTATGTTCTTCATTTGGTAAAAATAGTTGAAGGAAAACTGTATTCACACATAACTTAAAAAAAATCACCTAGGTCATATCCCTTGATTATTTTAAGTGATTTAATCTGTTTTGGTAAGATATAAGAGTCCTCTATCACTCTGGAGTGGTTGACCGATCATCAATCAAAAATTTCAATCTCAACAACATTTTGAAACAAGAGAATGTACCCAAATGAGGATCCATTCCGACGGACCTTCATTCAAAAAATCATAACTTGAACTAATAATTTCTGAGGAAGAATCGCCAATGAAAGAACAATCGTTGTGATCGACTTCCGATTGGGCAACATAATAGCAATGGAAGACGACGTCGTCGACAAGTTAGAAGGAGTACATGTCTTATTTACGTTCTATGATCGACTACGTGACCTCACACGTACTGAAATGTGTTAGAAATGAGAAACTTGCATTCATTCGAAGATGGTTAAGCAATCAACAAAAATGAAGAATAATTGAGAATTTTGGAGATTAAGTTTTGAGAAATTAGAAGAATAATTGAGAGCTTTAGAGATTAGGTTTTGAGAAATTAGAAAATCCACGTTTGTTCTCCGAGGAGAGCTTTCTCGTTATAAATACTAACAAAATAAACAAACAAGTCCCTCAAGTTATTAGGTAAATACAAAATGAGAATGATACAAACAGTAATAATAAAACAATAATAATTCTTTACAAAGATTGAAATAGCAACAACCCATCTCATCTTTCTACGAAAATTGTGGCCCTTTTCCACACCTTTCCAACAAGACGTGTCCTAAGTCAATTAGGGGACCTCGTTGAAGTCACAGTTTGAACTAGTCGAGCTTCAAGAGCCAAATAGCGATAGACTTTAGCGATAGACTTTACTTAAAAAATTCATAACTTGAGTTCTACTTATACTATACATTCGAGGTGATTGAGCTACCATTAGAAAATATGAATGTCAACTTTATAATGTTACTAAATCGGACTCGTGGCTCGAGCTACAACCCACTCTAGGTCATACGTAAAGTCAATGTAGTCAATTTGGGGCCTTTCACGTTCAATCGAAGATACGTTGACCAAGGCCGTCTCTTCCAAAGTGAAGTACATGAAAGTTATAGCCCTTGAAAATATCTTTCCATTGTGCACAAGCTCAACCCGTGGTATGGCCTGAGACATTCAGGACGAATAAGAAAGCTGAAGACAAACTCAAATGGGGAAGGTTTTCAAAAGTTGGTAACTTGAGTTATGATTTGTAGTTTTAGTTAATTCCAAAAAACAATCATGGGCCTGAGTCTGGCTATCAGCCTACTCGGCCATAACTCGGTCCAACTATTGAGTGAGGCTTAATCAACTCATCAACTCAATATCTGCCTTATTTTTTAATTCATAAACTAACCTATAACCTCATACAAGTTATTAATTAATTACCTCCACAACTACTGCCGATTAATCCTCTAACCTCTAGCTACCTAATCTTTGAGGAAAAAGACCTACCTTATTGTAACAATGATGTGTGATGATGCTCAAAACGACATAAAAGGCAAATCACGTTGAGGTCTGTGAGAATCACGGTGGAGGAATATCATGATCTTCTTCAATAGGAATTTAGAATTCCCTAATGTAATTGTGAATGGAGAAACATTGAAGAGATGAGTCACTGGTGAAAAAGGGGTCAAAACCGAGAGTAAAAACTCTCGGTTTTGACCCTATAACTTTCGGTATAGACACATTACCGAAGGTTTTGGTTATTCTCGCCATCCCTCGGTATTGACTCTCTCGTAAAAAACAATTGGGCATTTACCGAGAGATATCGTAGAGTTTTCGGTTTAGATACCTTAGAGTAAAACCGAAAGGTAATTGAAAAACTTTTGGTTTTTTCATTTGTGGAAAAACCGAAAGTTTTCAATATTACTCTCGGTTTTCTTCAAATGGAGAAAACCGAGAGTTATTTGAAAACTCTCGGTTTTCTCCATTTGAAGAAAACCGAGAGTTATTAGAAAACTCTCGGGTTTCTCCATTTGAAGAAAACTGAGAGTAATATTGAAAACTCTCGGTTTTCTCCATTTGATGAAAACCGAGAGTTATTTGTAAAACCCTCGTTTTTTCCACAAATGGAAAAACCGAAAGTTTTCTAATAACTCTCGGTTTTCCTCTTTGGGTAAAACCCGAGGGTTTGTCATATAACTCTCGGTTTTCTCTTTGGGTAAAAACCGAGAGTTTTTTAATATCTCTCGGTTTTTCCATTTGAAGAAAAACCGAGAGATTTCAATATCACTTTCGGTTTTTTCCCGTAATTTTTTAAAAAATTTCAGATTATTTTGCTCGCAACCAAAACCTTGCAACCAAAACCTGTTCAGCCAAACCAAACAATCAATGATAAAAGAAATGCGACATACATTAAACGATCACATTAATTGATCATTATCATTAAAAAATTCGAAACCAAACTAATAATCCGAAAAATCAGTTATAAATTCAAATTTACACAACTACTAATTAAAACATGTTTTCAATCGAAACAACCTTAGCTTGTGGGGGGGAGGAGGTGGTTGTTGCCTCATATACAATTCGATTCTCTCCATTCTTGCATTCATCTCTAACTTCTCCCTCTCCATTCTTGTCACAATTTCTTCCTTTTCCGCTCCCATTTCTTCCATTCTTCGCCTTCTTTCTTCATCCCTCTTCTCCAATTCCTCCAACTTGAGCTTCATTATTTGATTCACTTCTAACAATCGCTCATTGTTTCGCTGTGAACTGTTTCCACTTCGACGATCCTCACGAAAGTGTGTGGGCCGGACGCCTGATCCCATTCCGAACACTACCCCGTGTTTTTGTTGTCCGAACACCCTCTCCGTCAATTCAAAATCCGATATTCCCGGTTCGTTACTAACAACCTCCTCCATCTCAACCTGCACAATTCAAATAAAATATAATTTCTATAATAAAAAACTAGGCATATTCAATTCACTTACAATTTTCTCTTACACGTGTTCGTCTGGGACGGGTGTTGGGTTTTCTTTTGTCGGTTTGGGGGTACGGGTCCTCTTGAATACTTCAATTACAGACGGTGCCCGTCCCATTTCAATCGCCTGTTGAAATAAATGATTTATATAATTAATAGGTATCTTTAGATTAAGTTATTACAAATAATGTACTTACCAACTCGTCTTCAATTTGTGCAAACGGTCTACTTCCCGTTCGATGCAGGAATTTCAACTTCTTCCTGTTCTTCATATTTGTAGAACTGTTTCTCTGTATTTGAAATAAAAAATGAAGTTAGATTAATTAATATCAACTTTTATTTGAATTATGAAACCATACCTTAAATGTTTCTGTGAAGAAATGGTTGCGACACACAAACTCCCAATCATCTCGATCGTAGTCCGGTGGAAGATTAGCCATTACCGCCGCCTCGTCTCCTTTGTGGACGCAGATATATGTCTTGTTTAAATCCGACCACCATCTATCCCATATCTGATTGGCGTGTCCCAATCCGATCTTTCGAAAAGACTCAATATCACCATTAGTAGCTTCGAACGGATCCTGAAAAAAATAACATCCAAATGTTAAAAATAATTATTTAATGACGTAATGTATAATCAAGTAATAAGTATTACCTTGATAGCAGTCCACAGTGAATCCAATTGGTCTGCACTTAAAGCCTTCCACTTTAGAAGACGGTGTGAGACGGCTGCGGGGTCCCGGATAATCGACCCCACATGTCTAGACCACCGTGTTCTTCCCACGTCTATACCGCCTGGCCTCCCATCCTTCTCCCTAAACGTAAGAGGAATCCTTGTCCCCGCTACCCTCTTAGACATTGCAATATTCTTGTTCTTCTCCCGTCTCTTGCGGGCAGAAGATTCTTCAAAATTATCAAAATCATAATTAGATATGTCAATTAATTTAAACACTAACTAATTTGTAAACGAGTTACCTGTCGATGATGGGTCGGGAGTGGAACCGTGCTCCCCCTCGCTATCGCCATCCTCCTCCTCGATAGGCTCCTCGAGACCCTCGTCTGCAGCCTCATCGCTATCCACCATATCAGTAAATGTGCTCTCTATAAACTCTTGGAGCTCACTAGCCTCAACATCCTCGTCTGTTGGGGGAGGCGCAGTAGCTATCGACTCCACAACAATGGATGTTTGGTCTCTAGAAGAAGATCCTCGGAGCTTTAAGGACTCGGATTTGGCAAGTAGGTTCTGGTATGGCTTTAACAATTTTCTGGGTGTCTTCCTCATACTCTTCCAAGTTTCTTTACGACCTTCAGACATTCTTAATGCATACCATTAATAAATGAGCGAATATTTGAAATGAAGTAGTAATAAGAACGAATATAAAGTAACCAATATAAATCTACCTAATTAATTAATCTGAACTATATGTTTGTAAACCGCGGTTTTATTTTTATCACAATCTTCCAACCGGGTCGGGCTGACATATCAGGGGCGTAGAATACTTGTTTCGCTTGACTCGCCAATATATACGGGTCTTGACTTTGAGTTTTCAAAATTCGGTTTACATTTACACTTACGAAGCCATATTTATCCACTTTCACTCCTAGTTCCCTCGAGTGTGTATCAAACCACTTACACTTGAATAAAACAACTCGTTTGTGAGAATAGTATTGTACTTCGATTATATCCGTTAAAACTCCGTAGTATGACATAGTTTCAGATCCGTTGTACCCCTCAACAACCACCCCACTATTTTGAGTGGTCAAACCTTCGTCGTGTTTTTCTGTACAGAATTTGAATCCGTTTACTTTACACCAAACATACATAGACGAGTACATACTTGGACCTTCTTCTAAGATCTTGAGGTCTCTTGATATGTCGTTAATTTCTGCTAAATGGGCGACCTATATATGTATCCGAAATGAAGTTGTTAAAATTAATAAAAAGAGTTTGGATATATGGTTTATAATTTACTCACTCGATGCTTGAAATATGCGGCAAACGTTTCTCCACTGGACTCGTTGTTATAATCTCTGCAAATAGATCGAATATTAAATAGCACACTCTTTAATGATAATTAGTAATAACAACATCGAATCTTACATGTAAAAAGGTTCTGCTTCGGGACAATTTTTCAAAATGTAAGAATGAGCTGTCACTCGATCGATATAATCCAAGTTGTATACTTTTCCGTTAGATAGGTCTTTCAATGATGCAAATATTGAAATGCCCGAGATTTCCAGTTGTGCATTTTCTTGCTCTTGTTCCTCCATATACCTGGCACATAAACTAATACTCTCATTAACAAGATAGCTCTCGCTTATAGAGGCTTCGGGGTGGTTATTATTTTGCAAATATCTTTTCATTGTACCCATGTAATGTTCAAACGGATACATCCATCGATACTGAACAGGTCCTCCAAGCAAAGCCTCAAATGACAAGTGAACCGGGAGATGCATCATGATGTCGAAGATTGACGGCGGAAAAATCATTTCAAATTTGCAAAGTGTCAATGTAATATCCATGTACAATTGTTCGAGGTCCTCTTGAATCAACTATTTGAAGCACAACAACCGAAAGAAACGAGACAAATTTACTAACGCATCATACACATTCTCTGGAAGTAATCCACGAGTTGCTAAAGGAATAAGATATTCCAATAAAATGTGACAATCATGACTCTTTAATCCCGAAATCTTTTTCTCTTCCAAATTTACACAACCGTCGATATTTGAGCAAAAGCCATCGGGAAACTTGAGATCTTTCAAGAAGTTACAAAGACGTTTTTTATTTTCGGATGTCAAAGTGAAAGACGCTTCTGGATAATGAACAACTCCTTCATCATTTATAGGATGTAACCATGATTTTATGCCTAAGAGTTCTAAGTCTTTACGGGCTTTAGGACCATCCTTAGTCTTCTCTTTCACATTCATTATTGTTCCCAACACGCTATCACAGATATTTTTCTCAATATGCATCACATCCAAATTATGTCTCAATAATAGTGATTTCCAATAAGGCAGACGGAAGAAAATGCTAAGTTTGTTCCAATTGTCTCCCCGCGTTTCATGATATATCTTGGTTCTCTTGCTCAGATCCGCACTAAGAATTATGTCTTCTAGGTCTCGTGCTTGCTCGTAACATTCTTTCCCCGTTAACAATCTAGGAGGATCTCTATAATCAGTTCGACCATCAAACGACTCTTTATCCCTTCTGTATTTGTGCTTCGGTGGAAGGAAGCGTCTATGACCCAAGTAACATTGTTTGGAACCATGAACCAATCGAAGAGATACCGTGTCGTTGTTACAACAAGGACAAACGAATTTACCTTTCGTACTCCAGCCTGATAAATTCGCGTATGCGGGAAAGTCGTTAATGGTCCACAACAACGCCGCTCGCATGTTAAAGTATTGCGAGATGTGTGCATCAAACGTTTTCACACCTGTTTGCCACAGTTCATGCAACTCTTCGATCAATGGCTGAAGAAATATGTCAATTGCATCTCCCGGACTCTTTGGACCCAGAATTAACATAGATAAAATGAAATTGCTAGAATCCATACAAGTCATGGGTGACACATTATAAGGAACGAGAATAACCGGCCAAACACTGTATGATTTTTTCCCATTTGCAAATGGCTGAAACCCATCGCTTGATAAACCTAGTCTTACGTTTCGAGATTCTGAAGCAAAATCTGTATAATTTTCATCAAACGTCTTCCAAGTTAAGGAATCAGCGGGATGTCTCAACGTATCACTATCAACTCTTCCTTCTTTATGCCATCTCATCATTGGAGCCGTTTTTGAGGACATGTATAGTCTTTGCAGTCTTGGTATTAAAGGGAAATATCTCAACACCTTTTTTGGAATGAATTTCCCGTTTTACTTCTCCCGAACTGTCCCACTTGTTTGGTCGACTTTCCATCTTGAAAGACCGCAAACTCTGCAAGAATCTTCATTTATGTCGTCCTTCCAAAATAGCATACAGTTGTTCTTACATGCGTCTATCTTGTCATATTTAAGCCCGATATCAGTAATGAATTTTTTACTTTCGTAGTATGAGTTTGGCAATTGAGCGTCAATCGGTAATATGTAGTCTTTAAGCAGACGCAACAACATATCGAACGAAGAATTCGTCCATTGACATACATTTTTTATGTGCAGTAGTTTCAGTAGTGCCGATGATTTCGTTATTCGAGCACCTTCATACAATGGCCGTTTGCAATCATCAAACAATTTATAAAATCTATGCGCATCTTCGACTGGTTCATCGTTGCTCGGGACGTCATTAACGTTGGGGAACATATCGTTTATAAATTCGTGCATATAACGTTCTTCATTGACCTCTTCATTAACTGTATTATTCATCTCCTGTCTCGCATCGTTGAATTCCGGCACGGCATCCTCCGACTGATCATCATCATCATCATCATCATCTAAGTCATCGACATCTTCATCGACATCGTCATTAACAACTTGAGTAGTACGTCTCTTTTCTCCATGAAAATACCAATACTCATAATGAACATTTATTCCATAAATGATGAGGTGAGTCTTCACTTCGTCTATTTCCATAAACAGCTTGTTCAAGCATTTCACGCAGAGACATTTCACGATTTGTCGGGATGTATTCCTAAGAGCATACTCGAGGAATTTGTCAACGCCTTCCTCGTAATCTGGATGATTTCGACGTAAGGTCATCCAGCTTTTATCGGGTACTTCCATCTTTCTAATAAAATGGAAAATAACCCACATTATTATTTACTTAAAGTTTGTCTAAATTAATTAGGATTACATAATTCTAACATAATCTCTACATATCCAACCAAAATTCCACCTTAAATCTAACATACATATAATCTAACATTATTTCATTCCTACACATTTCAAAACAATCAATTCTAATCCAACATAATTTTATTCATACACAATTTATTCCATATAACAATTCTAACCTAATCTAACATAAATCAACCCCAAACATAAATCAAACTTAAATCTAACATAAATCTAACATTAAATTACTAACATAACCATATAACAAAATACTAACCTAACCATATAATAAAATACTAACCTAACCATATATTAAATTACTAACCTAACCATCCAATTCAATTCTAATATTATTAAAAACATTTAAAACTTACCTTATTTAGCAGTTGTGCCGGCGGTGACGGTGGAGGAGGCGGCTGAAGGTGGAGGAAGCTCGACGATTTTCAATAGACGGTGGATGAAACCTGATAACAATAAATATAATCAATCTAACCTAAATCAAACCAAAATTTAACCTCAATCAAACCAAAATCAAACCAACATCAAACCAATCTAACCTAACTCAAACCTCAATCAAACCAAAATCAAACCAACATTAAACCAATCTAACCTAACTCAAACCTCAATCAAACCAAAATCAAACCAACATCAAACCAATCTAACCTAAATCAAACCAAAATCAAACTTCAATCCAACCAAAATCAAACCAACATCAAACCAATCTAACCTAAATCAAACCAAAATCAAACTTCAATCCAACCAAACTCAAACCAACATGAAACCAATTCAACCTAAATCTAACGAACATCAAACCAATCTAACCTAAATGAACAATAATCAATGCATTCACAAACTCAAATCTAACCTAAACAAACAATAATAATCAATTCATTATTCAATACATGACTCTAACCTAAATTTAACCAAAATCATACCAAAAACAAATCAAAATCAAACCAAAACCTTAATTTAAACAAGATCTAATCTAAATCAAAATGCAATCAAACCAAAATCAGACTTCAATCAAACAAAAATCCAAATTCTAACCTAAAATTCATACCTAAAATTCATACCTAAAATTCATACATAAAATTCAAACCTAAAATTCTAACATAAACTCCAATCATAATTCTAACCTAACCTAAATTTCAATTCACATATATATATATATATATATATATAACTCATTACCTTTGAGGAAATGTGTGGGCGAGCAGCGGGCGGCTGAAGGAGGAGAAGACCAGCGGCTGAAGGAGGAGAAGAGCGGCGCTTGAAGGCGGCAAACAGGAACAGAGAGCGCCTTCGATCGGTGGCGGCGGCGTCGTCGTCTATCGGTCGTCCTCTTTGGTCGGCGGCGTCTTTTATCGGGCGGCGTCTTCGGGCTGCGTCGGTCTCGGACTAAGGCGGCGCGGGAGGAAGAAACGGGGAAGGAAGAAACGGGAAGAAGAAAAGGGGAAAAAAGGATTTTAATTTTTTTTTTATTAAATTATTACCGAAAGTTTTAATAAAACCTTCGGTTTTTACATTGATCAAAAACGAAGGTTTTAATAAAACTCTCGGTTTTTGATCAATGTAAAACCCGAAGGTTTTATTAAAACTTTCGGTTTTATCAATGTAAAAATCGAAAGTTGTATTAAAACTTTCGGTTTTGATTTTCATATTTCCGAGAGATGTAAAATAAACTCTCGGTTTTGATAACTATTTCCGAAAGTTATATAATTAACTTTCGGTTTTACAATTTGACAAAATTTTAAATTCATTTGTTTATCACTTTCTAATAACCTTGAACAACATTAATTTAACTCATTTGATATCCTTAAAACATTTCCCAATCCATATGATCAAACATTACACAAATACATAAGATAATCAAACATAAACATTCAAATACACTTCTCTATATAATCAAACACAATCATAAACATTTTAACATTAAACACAATATTAATTTTTAAAATACAACACACAATTGATTATATTAGTTAGGAGTCTATATTTGGAAGGTAAAAAACACTTTAATTTAAAAAAATGAGAAGTGATAATTCGAAAGTTTTATCATTACTTTCGGAAATAGCTATCAAAACCGAAAGTTTTAGATAAAACTCTCGGTCTTGACCTTTTTGGGAAAGGGTAAAACTGAAAGTTATATTATTAACTTTCGGTTTTTGTTGGTTATTTCCGAAAGTTCATTATATAACTTTCGAAATTATCACTTGACCAATTGTTAAATTCTTTGGTTTCTCAACTTCTAATGACATTTATCAACATTAATTTAACACATTTGATATCCTTAAAATATTGCACAATTCATATGATCAAACATTACACACATTCATAAAATAATCAAACATAAACATTCAAATACACTTCTCTATAATAATCAAACACAATCATAAACATTTTAACATTAAACACAATATTAATTTTTAAAATACAACACACAATAGATTATATTAGTTAGGAGTTAAGATTAGTTGGTTAAAAACAAAATAATTTAACAAATTAGGGAGTGGTAAAAACCGAAGGTTTTCAAATAAAACTTCGGTTTTTACCCTTCCCCATACTTAGAAAATTTTCAGATTTTTTTAAACTAGGGTCAAAACCGAAGGTTTTCAAATAAATCTTCGGTTTTTACCCTTCCCCATACTTAGAAAATTTTCAGATTTTTTTTAAACTAGGGTCAAAACCGAAGGTTTTCAAATAAACCTTCGGTTTTTACCCTTCCCCATACTTAGAAAATTTTCAGATTTTTTAAACTAGGGTCAAAACCGAAGGTTTTCAAATAAACCTTCGGTTTTTACCCTTCCCCATACTTAGAAAAGTTTCAGATTTTTTTATATAGGGGTCAAAACCGAAGGTTTCCAAATAAACCTTCGGTTTTTACCCTTCCCCATACTTAGAAAAATTTCAGATTTTTTTATACAGGGGTCAAAACCGAAGGTTTTCAAATAAACCTTCGGTTTTTACCCTTCCCCATACTTAGAAAATTTTCAGATTTTTTTATATAGGGGTCAAAACCGAAGGTTTTCAAATAAACCTTCGATTTTTACCCTTCCCCATACTTAGAAAATTTTCAGATTTTTTAAACTAGGGTCAAAACCGAAGGTTTTCAAATAAACCTTCGGTTTTTAACCTCCCCCATACTTAGAAAATTTTCAGATTTTTTTATACAGGGGTCAAAACCGAAGGTTTATTTGAAAACCTTCGGTTTTTACCCTTAGAAATTTTTTAGATTTTTTTAAACGAGGGTCAAAACCGAAGGTTTTCAAATAAACCTTCGGTTTTGGCCATGCTGTTTTTTTTATAAAAAAAGATGAAAAGTAAACAAATATAACATAATTAATTAACAACATATTAAAACCAAACCAAACCAAACCAAACCAAACCAAACCAAACATAATACTAATAATTCATGAATATTAAAACAAAACACATAAAAATATTGTCATCGTTCGTACGGAAAAACTAATAAACACATAATAAATCTAGAAATTATTAGATGGGGTGGGAGGAGGGGGTGGTTGATTCAGTCGACTCCTCAACAATACAAGTTCCTGTTCGAGATTCTCTAATCTCTGGGCCATTTCGGCCCTGTCCGCTTTAATTTCACTGAGCAAACGGCCTCTTTCCGCATCCCTTAATCGGATTTGTTCCATTTCCAGCGTCATCTGTCTTACCTCTTCCTCACGTGCCGCAATTTCTGATTGTGCTATCAGATTTTGGTAACACGGATGCAGTTTCTCCGGTGTACGCCGAAGTCTCTTCCATGAATCACCCATATCCTAAATGCATTTCAGATATATATATATATATATTAATCAAACAAAATAACGTAAACTAGCATAAATCTAGATAATATATATATATAAACTTAAGAAATCTAAATCTCATAATAAACAAAAAAAAAAACCAAATGAAACAAACCTGAACGAGAGAAGAGAAGAACCGGCGTGGAGGAGGCAGGCGGCTGCGGCGCGAGAGAGAGAGAAAGGAGAGATGAGTGGAATGAAAAAGAGAAGGGTTAGGGTTTGTATTTATAGAGGTTGATGCCGAAGGTTTTCATATAACTTTCGGTTTTGATATTAGTCAAAACCGAAAGTTTATTAAAGACCCTTCGGAAATAACCATTACCAAATTTAGAATTTTTTTTAATTGAGCAAAACCGAAGGTTCTTTGTAAAACTTTCGGAAATGAGAATTTCAAAAAAGGTAAAACCGAAGGTTCTTTGAATAACCTTCGCAATTAAAAAACCCCGGGATTTCAAAGCCGAAGGTTTTTGTAAAAACCTTCACAATTAACCCACATCCAACACTTAGAATTTTTTTTGGTTTTTTGGGAAGGTAAAAACCGAAAGTTCTTTGTAGAACTTTCGGTAATAATTAATAAACCCGAAGGTTTTACACCCCCTCGGAATATAATTTTAATCCCGAAGGATTTGTTTCTCTCGGGAGTATTTAGGAGAGTTTTACAAAACCTTCGGGAAAAACCGTCGGTAAAGGTCCTTTTTTTACTAGTGAGTGGTGAAGCCTGACTTACCTACATGAAAGCTTGACAACCTAATTCAAATTATTATGAATCGATGTGATGGGTTCACTTATTTACAGCAGCTATGTCATTAAACATTAACGAAATTTGTTAATGGAATTTGTATTCCAAGTCCTCCCAAATCCATCTTCTTTCAGTTTGGACCCCTAAGCTCTTCGAAGATCTATAATTTCAAACTCAAAGTTTTCATTTTAATTAATTTCAATTTTAATTAAAATTCCAGGACCTCAGATTTTCTGAATTCTTTCAAATAAGATTATGAACTTCACCTTCGTTCAATTTGACCTCAAAGATTTAATTTCGAAATTATTTTAAAATCTTACGTAAGGTTGGTTTTTCTTTTCACTAAATGACTTCTTTTAACGAAATTGAACCTCTAATTTATTTTAGAAAAATCTAAGACAATACATGAAGGTAAAAAAAATATTATTTTAAACAACAAAGAAACTTTCATACGCTAGAAGAATTGAGCTGGTCAAAAGCGTGGTAATGTGAATCATCGGTTATTGGTCACAACAACTCGTGCTCTCGAAGAAAATAATGAATGAATTTGACGCGCTAATGAAAAACTTTATTTGGGAAGCAGCGGGAGAGACGGGAAGAAAGTTAAGTGGACCGCACTTTGCAAACCAAAGGAAGAAGGCGACATAGAGCTCAAGAAATGTGTTGAATGAAATAAAGCGTTGGCGTATAAGCACCTATGGGCCATCGAGAGCAAACAAGAATCACTTTGGATCAAGTGGGTCCACACCCGGTTTATAAAACACAAATCAAGCGTTTGGACAACTAAAATAAGCGAAAGTATGTGATGGTCGTTAAAGAAAATCCTTAAACTAAGAAACAACATTGCATGACTATTTGACATTAGCTAGAGAGACGACAAAAACACACTGTTTTGGCATGATCCCTGGTATGAGGACTAACCGCTAATCAATAAAGAGGAATTCAGAAACGTGAGGATCAAACGAGACTGCTTATCTGCAAAGATTAGAGACATTAAGGATGAACTATGGAATTCGCTCCTTAGGCGAATATCGGTGGGACAACGCATTCTCAAACATATCAGCAACATCCAATTCAATGAAAGAACAGACGTACACCGATGGAAAGCTGAGGAAAACGGGAAGATGATTTCAAGTAAAGTGTGGAATACCATCTTGGAGAAGGAGCAAATAGTAGATTGGGCTGATATGGTCTGGTCATCAAAACTCATCTAGAGACACCAATTTATCCCATGACTTGCATTTAGGTAAATGTTAAACACAAGAGATTGGGTAAAGAAGTATATGGAGATCCCATATACAAGTTGTCTACTTAGTGAAGGAAATGAAGAAACATCTGATCACTTATTTGGTTGTTGTCCTTTTGCATCGTAGCTATGGAAGAAATTTGCCAGAAGCATGAAAATGACTAGCCTGCCTACGGAATGGAAAAAGATAAAAAAGGAAGCCATACTCAAAGCAAAGGGGAAAAGCTTTAGGTCAAATGTTTTTAAAAGCGGCTTCGGTACAATAGTCTACCATATTTGGTGAGAAAGGAATGCAAGGATGCACTCGAGAATAAGAAGAAGTGTAGAGGAGATATGGGAAGACATTGTATTTGACAGCAACACAAATCTACAAACGCTGAAACGAGTACCCATGATTGAGCAAAACTGGACACTAACCTGGAACTGGAAAATCACATTCAAAGAAGTCACGAGAACGTAATTTTTTTTAGTAGATAAACACTCAGTTGTTTGTGTGTTGTGTAATTCATTTGATTTTAGACTGTTTTGAACTAAATTTTCCTAAGTTTGTCTAGAAAAATACAGAAACTCATTTGTTTTTTTTCCCTTTTTGAGAATATTAATGAAATAACGTTAAGTCGTTTTCCCCCAAAACAAATTTTTTTGTGGACTAATAAAAATATTTTTTAACTTCCACAAAATTCAAAAGTTTTAGGGCACGATTGAAAAAACAATTTTTTTGTAGTGTCATAACCGAAATTCTGTAACTCCAAAACTTCAAACAAAATTTAAGCGTGCTCCTAAAAATATTCTTGACATGCTTAAAAGTTTTTCAAATACTTTTGGAAAAACACTAATTTTTGGAGTGTCATAAACAAAGCTCTTTGACTCTGAAAATTTTAACAAAAATTTACATGCACTTTTTAAATCATTCTCTACCCGGATCTATTATCAAATTTCTTATCATGCAAACATGTGAATTTTTTACTTCTCGATAGTACTCTAATTTCTTTCTCGGAAAACACATTCTAAACTCTTTTATTCTAACCTTGTCCACGACTAACGGACTTCTAGATTTATTCTAGAAAATAAATAAGGCCAACCCTTTTAAACATAGGTAACAATACTCTCAAATATAAAAAGAGTTCTGAACTCATAACGCAAATGTAACCATCATTTAAACATTAAATGAAAACTATTTCAGAGTAAAGACTATTCGTTTAGGACAAACACGTGGGCTATAATGCCGATGTCCTTTCCCACACGTAACTAAACACCAAACCCTTAATACGAGTTTCTAAATTTTCTTTCGTTAGTTTCTTTAAGAAGCAAATTAAGGTGGCAAATCTAATGTAAATTAGATCAACATTCCTGAAAGCGTGATCAATCTAAAACATGTGCAAGCCAAATAAAAGGTTCATGCTAGAATTTTTTATTATTTTTGGTTCCTTATCTCATTTTAAAGACGAGACAACTTTCGAGATTGTAGTTTTTTTGTTTTTTTATGAGATTCGAGAGAAAGGTAAGCTAAATGGTTTTCTATCATAAATTGAACGATACAAAAAACTTTATTTTCTTTAAAGAGTATTCGAGGTCGAGCCTGCCATTAAAAATCCATTTTGACTCACCATCGAGGCAGAATATGAATCAGATAGATAAGGCATGAGGTAAATCAATTGTCAACGTACGAAACACTTTTAAAGACGAGACATTCGAACGTATAATTAATTAAATATAAATTAAAATCAAAATTTTAATTGAATCAAAAGGAGGAAAGAGTTAAATAACCGTAAAAAACGCGTACAACTATAATTTTCATACACTTTATATATATATAATAAATTTTTTTTTCACTTAAAACGATTTAAGTTGAAGTGTGTTATTATTATGAATGATCCTGCTAATAACCTATATTAAAAAAAATTTATATATAATTTTTTGGTTAAATGGATAAATTTTCTTTGTAAACAACTTTTGACATAAAAAAACTCATTTTATGGTTAAGAGTTCTTTTTTAATACAATTGCAATCTGGTGTCAAATTTTTATTTATTTATTTTAACATAAGTTAAGTCACTTATAAATTAGCTTGCACCATATTTTTAGTAAAATTTGAATGTTTCATCTTTTATCTTAATTTTTTTTTAATATAGATAGAATTTGTTATTCCAATTTAATCAAAATTTACCAAATATAATTTTTTTCATTTTTTAAATATAAAAAGTTGACACAATTATACTATATTGTCGTAATTTGTTGCGAATGTTCAGACCTAATAGTTTTGAACTTAAACTATTTTCATTTTTACAAAATTGGTTGTTAAAACTTAATATGAATTGTAATATACATTTATTGATTTAGAACTTGATTACATATTTAAACTTTAGAAAAGATCTTATATTTTATTGTATAAAGACTCTAAAAGTATTTTTTTCTTATCTTTAAATTAAGAAGTTGTTACGCCAAAAATCGATCATTTCTATAAAACGGGTTTTCGAACTCGATAGTTGTGACTCATGAGCTATAATTCACATTCCACTCGGGCCTCAAATGAGATGATAAATCAAAATGATAGGCTTGACTATAGTGTATTTAAAATTGTCGATTCAGACAAACTATGACTTTTTTAGATTCTTTACCTAATTATTTCACGAGAAATTATTAGAGTACAATTAAAAATATTTCACGTATTTAAACATTTTTTAAGATTCTATTATTTTTCGGTGCTTAGTTATACGTGAGATTTACCCAATCAGGAAAATGAGAGTAAAATTGAGAAATGAAAATTTTCATATTTGCTTGATTATGATCTAATTATGCATCTTGGTTGAAAGTACTTTCAGAAACACCTGGTGTTTTCCTTAAAATTTTCAGGATCATGAAACTCCGTTTAAAACACTAGTATAGTATAATGATTATTTTTCCGAAAAGTGTTTTAAAAATTTATGAAATTTTTTGAGCTGGTCGAGAATATGTTTTGCAACATACATAAATTTATTTGTATTTGGAATTTTCGGAGTTACAAAACTTTGATTATGACACTACGATTTTTTTTTTGTGGAGGTTCAAGAATATTTCTAAGATCTTGAAAAATTAATTTCGTGATTTTTAGAGTTGTGAAACTCGAGATATGAGATCACAAAGTTAACAATATTTTTACACACGAGCCCTTGTGAAAAAATTTATTTATGATTGAAAATAATATTATTGACCAACATGTATTTTTCATATTTGAATCGATTGGAAAAGATTGTTTGTTAAAAGATGAAACCAAAATAAGAAATTTTTAAAAGTTTAAAATTGGAAGTTTGAAGTCAAACTTGAACTTAATTAAAGTCCAATGGTCACAAGTGATCTATTATGGAAGTTCAAGGGTTGGAATATTTAGAAATTATAAAAATAATTTGAAATTGGAAGTTCGGGGTTAAAATTGAATACAATAATAATTTAGAGGTCCATATGAAAGAAACTAGAAATCCAGGGGCCGAATTAATTTCAACTTATTTGAATTAAGTGGAAATCATAGAGAATGTAGACAAAATTGGTGGTAAATATAAGTAGAGGGTCAGAAAGGATGGTGCTAAAAGTTTGAGGATACTAATGTACTTTTTAATAACTAATTTTGTTTTCACTCTAAGTGGGAAGGCCGTCCCAAATATGATCTTTGACCAACTTGAGTTAGATGGACGAATCAGACTCGTGTTAGTTTTGGAGTTTACTTTTATAATAAATTATAAAAAGTTAATTATAATTTATTAGGTTTGTTTGAGTTGACTAATAGTTATTTAAGTTTTGTTATTTGAATGTTTATCTTATAAATATGTTAAGGTTAAAAGTTTTACATTGAGACAAAAAAAAACACTATTATATTTCTTTTTCAAAGTGAAATCTATCAGCGTCTGAAGTGGATGTAACTCATTTGAGTGAATCATTATAAATCTGTGTCTTTTTGTGTTCTTATTTTCTTGCATTTTGTATAAATCGTTTCAAGGAGGTCAGATTTGGGGTATCCAAATCTTAACAACTGTTATTAGAGTTACTATGCTAGATTAGAGCATTTGAAACGATGACATGCAAGAATAATATAGGACATGACATTGGAAGATTCGATGGAATCATATTATGCGTTTTGGATGATGCGAATTGGGGATTATCTCTACGAAAAGAAGCTTCATGTTATTTTGAGTGAAAAACTAGAAAAGATGAGTGAAGCTGAATGAAAACTCCTTGATAGACAAGTTTTGATTGTTGTTCGATTAACGCTAGCCAAGACTGTTACTCACAACGTAACAAAGAAGAAGACCACCACGAGTCTGATGAAAGTTCACTGATATGTATGAAAAACTATATGCTAACAACAATGTACATTTAATGTTGAAAAGACTCTTCAATTTAATAATGATTGATTGTATTTCTGTCACTACTATTTTAATGAATTTAATACAATTGTGAATTAATTGCTATCTATTGAGATTGATTTTGGGGACGAAGTTAGTGTCCTGATTTTGTTAGCATCTCTACCGAATAACTGAGAACCTATGGTGACGACAATTAGTAACTCAGTGTGGCCCTGAACCGCCTACGCCTAGTTCGCATTACCTTGTGGCTAGATCAACACGGACACTCATAGTCATGATTAATGAGTTTCACTCCAAGCTAAAGTGTTTTAGTGACAATCTAAACATACCCAGACTATTAATAAAGACTTTTTCGATATTGGTTTCGTTTAGTTATTATGAGACCCATATACATATCTATATATTTGTGTACTTGAAAGTCTTTGACATTTCACTACATTTGGCTGTATTAAACTTTTTTGCTTAGAAATATTTTCCAAATTTTGCAAAATTAGTCCATTATTAATTGTGTGGTTAAAAGTTTCCAATATTTTTTTCACTAAGCTTAAAAGATTTTTCACTAGATAATAAACTTAGATCTTAAAAAAATTTAAAATAATCACTTTTATTTCACTAATTTGTAAGACATGTAGTTACAGGCTTACATCCAAAAAAAGGAATATATAGAATAATTTAGTGGATCGAAGAATCAAAATAATGTAAAGCTTTAACCACACAATTAATAATGGACTTAATTTTGCAAAATTTGGAAAATATTTCTAAGCCACAAAGTTTAATAATGTAAAGCTTTGAGGTATAAGTGAAAATTCAATAGTAAAAATTTGCAAAATTGCAACTTAGTTTTTTTGGTTCAAAAAGATAAAAACAAATTCAAAATAGGTCAAAATAACAAACTTAATAAAATAAATAAACATATTATTTCACCTTAGGTTAGTTAAATTGAAACTTTATTCTTCACTCGTTATTTAAGCTAAAAAATTAATATTATCTCATAGTTATATATGATTTCTCTCTAACTTATAAGTAAGAATAAAATTTGTGATTTTGTTATTTTATGAATTATTTATATATTTGAGCTAACTTAGTTATTTTTTTTTTGAAATTATTAACTCGAGATTTTCAAACAAAATTGCTTATAGTTAATTATTTTTACCTTAGATTTTCAATTTTTTTATTCAAAATATTTATATCTTTTTGGAGAGGAGATGAACTGTATTTGCTTGAAGATGTCATAAGTTTTCTATTTATTGACATCGACTGCCGAAAAATTCAATAACTATACAATTTGTATACCTTTCATCAAACTTGATATGATCAAGAATACATATAAACAAATGCTTCGCATCTACGGTAACAAATTATACAATTTTATAAAAAAATATAAATTAATCAAGATTTGAGCCTCTTCGGGTTGATCAATTAGCAAAATAAATGAAGAAAAACCGAAAACAATGAGCAAATAATCACCTTACAATATCAACTAATACGATTTAATTAAAAATTGTTGTATAAGACTTGATTACCTAATACCTAGCTAGGCTTAAGAAAGAAGCCTGCCCCGTTACATTAACAATTTAATTATATCTTAATCAAAGAAGAAGACGTAAGTAAAAAGTCACCATATTATTAATTAAGGATATTAACAATGATCCTTCTTCATTTTCACCTATAAATATTATCACACATTTAATTTCATCATTAAACAATAATAACAACAACAAAAATGACACTCACCCGATTTTTAACCCCGTCGTTGTTTCTTCTATTTCTACTCCATTTCCACATTCTCGAGGCAAACACGAACAATCACAAAAACTCTACACTAGTTCCGACTTCACTCTCTTTGGGTTCACCATGGTTAAGAATGACGGTTAATAACCCTAATGATAAAATGGGTGATGACCCAAGAAAGCCCGGTTGTAAGCACCGACCATGGATATGTAAGAAAGGCGAGCACCCACCATCCCGTCGGATATGTTGCAAGAACCGATGTGTGGATGTTTCATCGGATGTGAATAATTGCGGGTGTTGTAACATTCGGTGCCCCTATAATTGGCATTGTTGTCGCGGACATTGTATTAACACGAATACTAATCCGTATCATTGTGGAAGTTGCCAACATAAATGTCCTATGGGGAAACGTTGTATTTATGGTATGTGTGGTTATTCTTCATCGTTACCATTACCCATCTCTTCTATCCCGACAATAAAGAAATATGTGTCTCCACATACATCTTCTAGGTGAATCTAATAAAAGGATTGCATGATATATAGAATCTGAAATTGGAAAGTTTAATTTGGATTCTTTTTAATATTTACATGTTTACTTATATTTGAAATTATAATTATAATGAAATTCAGATACATTTATAATAGTTACATGTTTATTTGTATTTGTATTTGAAATTATAATTATAATGAAATTCTGGTCTAATTGTATTTTCTTTCACTCTAAGTTCAATTATTTAGTATTCAATATCACATTTTGTGCAATGTTTCATTGTGGACCTTAAAAGCGGATTAATTTATATTTATTTAAAAAAATTCATTCCAAATAATATGAGCATAACAAGAATATATATATTGAAACCAAATAAATATCATTGTAACAAGAATTCTCCTAAGTTAAGTCATTAAATTAACATACAACTTATTTTTAATTAGTCTTATATTGGCATATTAGAAAGACACATAATTATATAATTATATAAAAAATTGAGATTTTAAGCATATTTTTTTTTTTCAAATTTCACGATACAAAAGAATATTTATCTTATCAGTTTCGTTAACTTATTATATACATTACATTTATAAATAAATAAATAAAATATTTATGTCACATATTTAATTACCGAATTTCAACGAATTAAGAGTTTTGATTACCGATTCTCTAAAATTTCGTTGTAAATATCATTAATTCAATTTTATTTATTAATAAATAACATGTATATAATAAGTTAACGATATTTGAAATGTTAAAATAATATCTCATTTTTTTTATAACTTTAACACCGAGGGGTCCAAATAGATTCGAAATCACAATTTAAAATCATAATAAAGAGAAATTGAACCTGAAATTGGTATCATTTGAGTAAGACTCTTCTCACAATCTTTCATAATCATTTAATTATTAACATTTAAGAAAAAGAGAGACTATATTAACCAAAGGAGCTGCAAAACTTACTTGGTAGGATTAAATATTTATAGGTGTTAACAAATAAATAAAAAATTGAACTGATTAAACCATGCTGTATGGGAAATAAGTGGACACATATATGGCGTTAAAAAGGAATAAAAGACTACGACGAGGCATCATAAGAGAATGCATGGAGGCTTGACAAGTTAAGTTAAAGAATTATAGAAGAGGAATTTTGTAAGAGAGAACTTGATAATTTATTGAAAGAATAAAGGGCTATATATAGCCATCATCTTACATTTGAAAAGTAAAATAACTTCCATAAACTAACTATTAACTTCTACTAACTACTAATAGGATAATAACAACTAACTACCATTAACTACTAAATAAGATAAGAACAACTAACTACTTCTAGATAAGAACAAAGAGTTATACATCTCCATATACAAGATTAAACTAACATATTTCTTAACATCCTCCCTTAAATTGGTAACACTTGTATCAATTTACACATGGATCAACACAAACACCTAACAAATCTCGTAGTTTCTCAAAAGCATCCAACTTAAGTGGTTTAGTCATGATGTCTGCAATTTGTTCTTTAGTATTTCAATACTCTAGATTCACAGTTTCATCTTTTGTAAGTTCACAGATAAAATGAAACCTGACATATATGTGTTTGCTTCGTCCATGCATCACAAGATATTTTGATAACTTGATTGCTGAATTATTATCATAGAATATAGTGGTAGCACCAACAGGAGCGTGTTTTACTTCCTCAAAAATCTTTCTAAGCCATACAACTTGACAAGCACACGATGCAACTGCAATGAATTCAGTTTCAGTGGAGGACAATGAAACTACTGGCTGTTTCTTTGAAGACCAAGATACTACTCCAGAACAAAACATTAAAGCATATTCAAAAGTACTTTTCCTATCACTTAGGTCCCCTGCATAATCACTATCAGTATATGCAATTAAATTTTGTTGTCCTTTTGATTTGTAAAAAATCCCAAAGTCCATTGTTCCTTTTAAATATCTAAGTACTCTCTTTGCTACAACAAGATGTGATTTAGTAGGACAGTCCATGAATCTAGTAAGAAGACTTACCACAAATATAATATCTGGTCTAGTAGCTGTTAAATACATCAGACTTCCCACTATCTATTTATAAGTAGTAGTATCTACCTTCTTTTTTTCTTCTGATTTTCCAAGTTTACAACCTGGAACAATAGGATTTAGAACCGGATTATTTTGATCCATATTGAATCTCTCCAAAATCTCATGTGTGTATTTTTTCTTCCCAATAAAAATGCCATCTTGCCTCTGAAACACTTCAATTACAAGAAAGAATCTCATCTTTCCTAAATCAGTCATCTCAAATTCATGTTTCATTGATTTCTTGAAATCAACAAACATACCTTCATTGTTTCTAGTAAATATAAGATCATCCACATAAACACATACAATTATAAATATACCTTTGTCTCCAACCTTGATAATAAAAGAGTGTGTTCATATTGACATCTCTTAAAGCCTTCTTTACTAAAATAAGTTTCAATCCGATTATACCAAGCTCTAGGGGCCTGTTTTAGACCATACAGTGCTTTCTTTAACTTGAAGACTTTATGCTCTTGACCTTTTTTCTCATATCCAGGTGGCTGTTGAATATAGACTTTTTAATTTAATTCTCCATACAAGAAGGCTGATTTTACATCAAGTTGATAAATTATCCATTTCTTTAGAGAAGCCAATGCATTTACAACTCTAATTGTATCCAATCTAGCAACATGTGCAAATACCTCATTATAGTCTACTCCATGTTCTTGATTATATCCTTTTTGCAACAAGTCAGACTTTGTACTTATCAACTTCTCCTTTCTCATTCAATTTAGTCTTGAATACCCATTTTATACGTAGGTTAGTCAAATCCCATGTATTGTTTCTTTCAGTAGCCTCAATTTCCATATCCATAGCATTTCTCCATTTTGGTGTCTTCACAACTTCACAAAACAATATAGGATCACTATTTACAAGAAATGCTTGATGTATAACATCATCTTCAAATTGATCATCCTCAACTAGATAGTCTCTCAACCATATTGGTGGTCTTCTAACCCTTAAAGCCCTTCCTTCTGTTATAGTAGTATTATCTTCTACAACAACATTAGAAGAATTATCTTCATTAACAACATTAGTAGTATTGTATTCAAGAATAACTTGGTCATTATCACTTAAAGTACTACTGTTTTGCCCTTGAACAATGTTTCTACTTTGTCCTCTTTCTATGTCGACTCTTACTTCATCATCATTTTCTTTCAAAACAGATGTGACATCACTTTCCTTTATAAGACCAGTATTCCAATTTCAGCTTTCACCTTCTTCAAACTTCACATCCCTGCTTATAACTATCTTTTTAGTGATTGGATTGTATAGTTTATAAGCCTTTGATTCTTCACTTACTCCAAGCAATGCACTTTAGACTTTTGTCATCCAATTTTGATCTTTTAACATCAGGAACATGCACAAAAGATATATAACCAATTACTCTGAAGTGTTCCACTGTAGGTTTATAGTCACTCCAAGCTTCTTCTAGAGTTATATTCTTTACCATTAATGTTGGACTTCTATTCAAAACATAGACAGTCCAATGTGCAGCTTCTGGCCAGAAAGTTTTTGGAACTTTTCTGCTTGAAAGTGTACTCCATACCATGTTCATAATCATTTGATTCTTCCTTTCAACAACTTCATTTTTTGTGGGGTGTAGGCTGAAGTGAGTTGCTTCTTTATTCCATGATCTTGAAAGAAATTTACAAACTCATTAGATGTGAATTCTCTTCCACGGTCAGTTCTAAGACACTTGAGTTTCATTTCAATTTCATTTTCAACTCAGTGCTTGAAAATTTTGAAAACCTTGAAAGCCTCTAATTTTTCTGTAAAAAAATATACCCAAAATTTTCTACTAAAATCATCAATGAAAGTAATCAAATACCTTTTGTTTCCATTTGATGTAGGATTGATAGGACCACAAATATCACTATGTACTAATTGAAGTACTTGTTCTTCTCTACATTTGCTTAATTTAGGGAATGAATTATTTTTTTATTTTCCTATCAAACAATCTTCACACAAACATGAAAGAGCTTCAAACTTTGGAAGTCCTTCACCATGTCAAGTTGTTGAAGAGTTTTTAATCCACGAATACTCAAATGACCATACCTTTGATGTCAAAACCAAGTTTGACTTTATATAGATGAGAAATATGTCTCTTCTTTCTCTATCTTTTGAGAATGAAGAATGAAAGTCCTATTTGTTGCCATTTGAGTTGTCATAATTATTCCATTTTCTGGATGATATATCTTGCACTTTTCATCTTGAAGAAGGACTACTGTCAAACATTTTTCTAGTAATTGGCATGCAGTAAGAAAATTACTTTTCAGACCAGGAACATAGAAAACATCTTGAATGGTCTACATAGTCCTTTCCACAATGACACGTACATCTCCTTTGCCCTTAGCCTCCAGACTTCTATCATCTCCAAATTGGATGGTTATAAGAATGTTTTCATCGAGTCTACAAAACATTTCCTTTTCCCCACATATGTGATTGTTAAAACCAGAGTCAATAAACTATGATTCTTCTTTATTACTCACATTGTTTTCTTTATATGCCATTAATAGAACATCTTCATTAGTTTCAGCAAACTGTGCTTTAATCTCACCTTCTTTGGTTGACACTCATAAGAAAAGTATCTAAGTTTGTGACAATTGTAACACTCAATAGTAGATTTATCAAAGAATTGTCTCCCTCGACCTCTACCTCTTCCTCTATTACCACCATTTCCTCGACCTCTTCATTTTCCTTGATCAACATATGTAGCTTTTAGAGCATGTTCTTGTTCAAAAACATGTCCATTCATCCTCTACTCATGAACCAACTGTTGAGTTATGGAGCCTACGCTTATAATAAACTCTACATTGTTAATTAGAGTTTATTGATTTTTTTTTTTGGTTTTGGGCTTGGGCTGACCAAAGTTATTTAGGTTTATTACCTGAATGTTTACCCTATAAATATGTGATTATTAAGGGTTTACATTAGATAGACAGAATTCTAGAGAGATAAAGTGTGAGGCAAAAACTTTGTATTCCTTCTTCTTCATAGTAAATCTGGTGGTGGCTGAAGTGGATGTAGCTCAATTTGAGTGAACCACTATAAATCTGTGTGTTCTTGTGTTCTTTTTTTTTTTGTGTTTTTACAGATTGTTTTCAAGCAGGTCGGATTTGGGAGATACAAATCCTAACAACTGGTATCAGAGCAACTATGCTAGATCTGAGCATTGAAAATAATGGCAAATGAGAACAGTATAGGACATGGGATTGAAAGATTTGATGGGACAGATTATGCCTTCTGGAGAATGCAGATTGAAGATTATCTTTATGGAAAGAAGCTTCATTATCCTTTGAGTGAGAAACCAGAGAAGATGGATGAAACTGAATGGAAACTCCTTGATAGATAGGTTTTTGGAGTTGTCCGATTGACGCTAGCCAAGACAGTTGCTCACAATGTAGCAAAGGAAAAGACCACCATGAGTCTAATGAAAGCTCTTTTTGATATGTATGAGAAACCATCGGTTAATAACAAGGTACACTTAATGAAAAAACTCTTTTACTTAAGAATGGTTGATGGTACTTCTATCACTACTCATTTGAATGAATTCAATACAATTGTGAATCAATTGCTATCTGTTGAGATTGATTTTGGGGATGAAGTTAGTGCTCTGATTTTGTTAGCATCTCTACCAATTAGTTGGGAACCTATGAGGGCAGCAATTAGTAATTCAGTTGGAAATGCTAAACTGAAATTTGTTGAAGTTAGAGATCGTATTCTTGCTGAAGAGGTTCGTAAAATTGATTCTGGTGAAACATTCAAAGGTTCTGCTATGAATGTGGAAAACAGGGGAAGAGGTACTGATAGAAATTTCAACCGAGGTAAGAGCAGATCTATGTCAAGGAGCAGGAGGAGTCAGTCCAAGTCTGGGCGGACATTTGAGTGTTAGAATTGTGGTAAACAGGGTCATTTAAAGAGGAACTGCAAAGCACCGAAGAAAAATGGTGATGATAAAAATGATGCAGCCAACGTTGTTATAGAATCTGTCACTGATGCGTTACTTCTGTTTGTTGATAGCCCGATAGATTCATGGGTTTTGGAATCAGGAGCGTTTTTCCACACCACTACCCACAAAGAATTAATGGAGAATTATGTGGCTGGAAACTGTGGGAAAGTTTATCTCGCAGATGGTGAGCCACTAGATATTGTTGGCATGGGGGACATCAAATTGAATATGGCAAATGGTTCTGTTTGGAAGATTAATAAGGTGAGACACATTCCAGGTTTAATGCGCAATTTAATCTCTATTACACAACTTGATGAAGAAGGTCACAATTTCAGTTGTGGAAATGGTGCGTGGAAGGTGACTAAAGGAGCAAAAGTTGTTGCTCGAGGTCACAAAACTGGAACGTTATACACGACTTCAACATGCAGAGAATCAGTTGCTGCTGTAGTTGATGAGTCGAAGAACAGTGAGATGTGGCATTGCAGGTTGGGCCATATGAGAGAAAAAAGGATGAAAATTCTTTTGAAGAATGGGCAGATTTCAGAATTGAAGTCTTTTGAACATCAGTTATGTGAAACCTGCATTCTTAGAAAACAGAAATGGGTGAGTTTTTTAAAAACTAGGAAGGAGCTCAAGAAAGAAAGACTAAAGTTGGTACACACTGATGTGTGGGGAACTGCACCTGTTTCTTCTATTGGCGGATCATACTACTATGTGACTTTTATAGATGATTCAACAAGAAAAGTATGGGTTTACTTTATGAAGCACAAGTCTGAAGTATTTGCTATTTTCAAGAAGTGGAAGGCTTTGGTTAAAAATGAAACAAATCAGAAAGTTAAGTGCTTGAGATCCGACAACGGAGGTGAATATATCAATTTAGATTTCAAAGAGTATTGTGCTGAGAATGGGATTAGTATGGTGAAGACTGTTCCCCGAACGCCTCAAGAGAATGGAGTAGCTGAAAGAATTAATCGAACATTGAACGAGCGTACTAGAAGCATGAGATTGCATGCGGGGCTTCCTAAAACCTTCTGGGCAGAAACTATAAATACTGCTGCCTATTTGATAAATAGGGGACCCTCTGTTCCTCTTGCATTAAGAATTCTTGAAGAAACCTGGAGTAATAAAAAGGTAAACATTTCTTATTTGAAAGTGTTTGGTTGTTTATCATATGTTCATATTAATGAATGTGATAGAAGCAAGCTTGATTCAAAGTCTAATAAATGTTTTTCATTGGTTATGGTGATATAGAGTTTGGTTATCGTTTCTGGGATAATCAAAATCGGAAGATCATTCGTAGCAGAAATGTTATCTTCAATGAACAGGTTCTCTACAAAGATTGTGTTGGGAAGACATCAGATGGTGATTCCAAGTTGAAAGAGACTGGTATAGTCGATTTGAGAGAATTTTCAGCTGAATATATACCGGTTGTCGAAGAAGAACAATGTATTGTTTAAGATGAAATCGTTGAGAACGTGACCCCAGAGGTAAATCAGCAAACACCGGTTATACAATTGAGAAGATCATCAAGGAATCGAAAACCAGTTGAGAGGTGGTCTCCATCTCTGAACTATATCTTGTTGACAGATAGAGGTGAACCTGAATGTTATGAGGAAGCAATACAATCTGATGAATCGATTAAGTGGGAGTCTTCTATGAAAGATGAGATGGATTCTTTGATGTTGAATCAGACTTGGGAGCTCACTAAGCTACCAAAGGGAAAGAAAGCACTTCACAACAAATGGATCCTTAGGATTAAAGAAGAACATGATAAAACCATGAGGTACAAGGCAAGATTGGTTGTGAAAGGATTTCAACAGAAAAAAGGTATTGACTACAATGAGATCTTCTCTCCAGTAGTTAAATTGATGACAATCAGAACTATTTTGAGTTTGGTTGTGAAAGAAGACCTTCATCTTCAACAAATGGATATCAAAACTGCTTTTCTTCATGGTGATTTAGATAAAGAGATTTATATGCGACAACCAGAAGGATTTGAAATCAAAGGAAAAGATGAGTTTGTGTGTAAGTTTCAGAAGAGTCTGTATGGTTTGAAACAGGCTCCAAGGTAATGGTACTAGAAGTTCGATAGCTTCATGAAAAGTAACAATTTTCTAAGTTGTGAAGCTGATCATTGCTGCTGTATTAAGAGGTTTGATAAATCGTACATTATTCTGCTCCTCTATGTTGATGACATGTTGATTGCTGGAGCAAGTTTGTATGAGATTAACAAGCTCAAGAAAGAGTTGTCTGAAAAGTTTGCAATGAAGGATTTTGGTGTTGCTAAACAAATCCTTGGGATGAGAATTTTCATGGATGAAGAAGTTCTCAAGCTTTCACAAGAAGAATATGTGAAGAAAGTTCTTAGCAGGTTCAACTTGTATGATGCAAAACCAGTTACTACCCCCTTAGCTAGTCACTTCAGACTATCTAAAAATTAATCACCTTCAACAGAGGAGGAGAAAAAATACATGGCCACTGTTTTGTATGCCTCTGCCATTGGTTGTATTATGTATGTGATGGTTTGCACAAGACCAGACATAGCGCATGCAGTGGGAGTTGTTAGCAGATTCATGAGCAACCCGGGTAGACAACATTGGGAAGCAGTAAAGTAGATACTAGGATACTTAAGAGGAAGTACGGGTCTCTCTTTGTGTTTTCGAAAGTCTAATATGGGTTTGGAAGGATATGTTGATGCTGACAATGGTGGTGATGTTGATAGTAGGAAGAGCACAACAGGGTACATTTATACTTTGGGAGGTACTGCAATCAGTTGGGTTTCAAAATTGCAGAAGATTGTTGCTCTTTCTAGTTGTAAGGCAGAGTATGTTGCTGTGACAGAGGCTACTAAGGAGATGATGTGGTTACAACCCTTTTTGCGAGAATTGGATCAAGACTACGAGGGAAGTATGTTGTGATGCGACAGTCAGAGTGCCATTCATTTGGCAAAGAATCCTGTTTATCATGGCAGGACGAAGCATATACAAGTTCGTTATCATTTCATCCGATCAGCTTTAGAAGATGGAGTATTAGCTCTTGAGAAGATTCCCGGGAGTGCGAATCCAGCTGATATGTTGACGAAAGCTGTGACAAATGAGAAACTGAAGTTGTGTGCAACTTCAGTTGATCTTCTTCGTTAAGACACCGAATGGAAAGCCACTACCGATCGAGAGATGATGAAGTTAGTCTCCAAGTGGGAGATTATTGAGTTATGAAGCCTACACTTATAATAAACTATACATTGTTAATTAGAGTTTATTGAGTTTTTTTTGGTTTTGGGCTTGGGCCTGACCAAAGTTATTTAGGTTTATTACCTAAATGTTTACCCTATAAATATGTGATTATTAAGGGTTACATTAGATAGACAGAATTTTAGAGAGATAAAGTGTGAGGCAAAAACTTTGTATTCCTTCTTCTTCATAGTAAATCTGGTGGTGGCTGAAGTGGATGTAGCTCAATTTGAGTGAACTACTATAAATCTGTGTGTTCTTGTGTTCTTCTTTCTTGTGTTTTTATAGATTGTTTTCAAGCAGATCGGATTTGGGAGATACAAATCCCAACACCAACAAACTGCTTTGCAACATATCAATTGATAGAGTATCAACATCATTTGATTCCTCAATTGAACATACAACATAATCAAATCTAGATGTCATAGATCTCAAAATTTTCTCAATAACTACAACATCTTCCATCTTTTCACGAGTGACTCTCATTTTATTTGCAATAACAAGAGTTCTAGCAAAATAATCACTCACAGATTCTTCTGTCTTTACGTTTAACATTTCAAATTCTTTGCGAAGAGCTTGACTTTGTGCTCTTTGCACTTTAACAGATTCTTTATACTTCTGTTTCAAAGATTCCCAAATATCTTTTGATTTATCTTTATTTAGAATGGTTTCTAATACCGTTCTATCAATAGCTTGAAAGAGATAATTTTTTACCTTTAAATCATTCATCTTTGCCTCATTAATGACTTTTTGTTCTGCATCTGTTGGTTCAAATCCTCTAGCAATTGTCAGAATTCTTTCTTCTATTAGCCCCCCATACTCTTTGGATCGAAGGAAGTTCTCCATTAACATACACCAATGTTCGTAGTGATCATTCAACTTTGGTATTGAAGTTTGAACAAAGTTATTTTCGGTTGCCATGGATTACTTCACCTTTCTTCTTCGTTGCAACGTAGAAGACCTTGCTCTAATACCTATTGACAAGTTAAGTTAAAGAATTATAGAAGAAGAATTTTGTAAGAGAGAACTTGATGAATTTATTGAAGGAATAAAGGGCTATATATAGCCATCATCTTACATTTGAAAAGTAAAATAACTTCTATAAACTAACTATTAACTTCTACCAACTACTAATAGGATAATAACAACTAACTACCATTAACTACTAAATAAGATAAGAACAACTAACTACTTCTAAATAAGAACAAGGAGTTATACATCTCCAATTATAATATTAAACTAACATATTTCTTAACAAGCTTCACTTTATGAGGAGAGGTTAGAAGAAGTAAAAGCTCTTATATTTGAAACCATCTCTTGTGTTGAGAATGAAAACTCTGGTCCAAAAGAAGAGCCACTATATGGGAAATTTGAATCGGTTGAGAATGTGGATGGCCATAACAAGACTACCAAGTGCCCAAGGGCGGATCTATGTATAAGCCTACCCGGGCTACATATGTAAAAGAGAATTAACGGCAATAAACTAGGTATATTTTGTTTATTTACTTGATATTATTATCATTCTAGCCCGGATAATTTTTTTGAAGCCCGGATATATTTTAATTCCTAGCTCCACCCATGCAAGTGACAAGAATGTCTTGTTATTCAGTGAGTAATGTTGTTTCCTATTTTAAGTGTATGTTTCTAATATGATGCCTAATTATGAACCCTATCATTGTGTTTGAGAATAAAGCGAACTTTGCTTGGTTTGTTTCTGTTGAATCCTGCAGTTTCTCATATCTGCGGATTTGATACTTTATTGTTTCAATTTAAGAGCCGCAGGCCTCGTGTAGTCTTCTAAGTACTGTGTTTGCAGACATTAATGTAAATCCGGTTATTTATTGTCTTATTTCTTGTTAGCTAAATTTACCATTTATATTTATTTGGCTAGGATGTAAAATAGTGACATATAGAATACCTCTTACAATAAAAGTATAACATATATTTGAGAATGAAGATAATGCGGAAAATATTTTTATTTCTACTGCAATAATACTATTAATATCTTTCAAAATATTTTTTTTATACATGTGTTTATTTCAATTTGTAGATTACTGAGTATATATATTAGCGACTCACAAAATGGCCTTTCTAGCCTATTTCGGACTTATCCAAATGTCAAATGAAATTTTGAGTATAATATTGTAATTGGACATTTTTGACAAAAAGTCTCACGAGAGTCATGCTTTAAAATTAAACGCAATTTTTTCTTAAAATATAAAATTTATAAAATCTAACACATTCATGATGTCTAGAGCATCGAAAATAATAATAATTATCTATAATATCGTTTTTTCTTCTTCAACAAACGTTTCAAAGACCGAGGAGAAGAAAATATATATATATATAGATAGATATGTGTGTGTTTTGGGTCAACGAGAGTCAACCATACCAAGATAGGTAAAAGAAGTGAAAATCACATCATCATCGTCTTCAAATGAGCCCATATACATGAATAAGCCTCCTCTTATATATGTTCTCATTTGAAGAAAAACTAGATTCATACATAACTTAATCATCAAGTCTTCGTCCCTTGATTATTTTAAGTGATTCAATCAATTTTAGAAAGTTATAAGAGTCCTGTCACTCTGTTCAAACCAATTATCAATCAAAATTTTCAATACCAACAATATTTCGAAACAAAAGAATGTGCCCAAGTGAGGATCCATTCCGACATACCTTCAATTAATAAAAAAACTTGAACTATAGTGCTCCAAAATTGATGATTCAAGTTTAGGGTTTAGGGTTTAGAGTTTAGGGTTCTTCCGAGATTCTTCACGCTGAGCAGCTCTCGCATCTCTACAAATTTGACTCTTGCTAGTGCCTTAGTGAGAATGTCTTCACGTTGCTCTCTAGTGCATACGAACTCTACAACGATCTGTCGATTCTCAATGCATTCACGGATGAAGTGGAACCGAGTGTCGATGTGTTTGCTACGTCCATGAAACACTGGGTTCTTCATTAATGCTATTGCAGACTTGTTGTCGACATAGAGAATTACCGGGCTCGGCTCGCATCCGAGCACCTTGCTCAACAAGTTTCTTAGACAAAGTCCTTGACATGACGCTATAGTAGCTTCCATAAACTCCGCCTCACATGAAGATAAAGCAATAGTTCGTTGATTCTGAGATTGTCAGGTGATTATATTTTTGTTGAGATAAAACACCATCCCTCCAATATTTTTTCTGTCGTCTGTGTCACCGGCTAGGTCGCTGTTAGTAAAACCAACGAGTTCTTCAACTTCTCGTCCTCTTCTTAACTGAATCCCATAACTCGTCGTTCCCTTCACGTAACAAAGAATGTGTTTTACTGCCTGTTGTTGTAGAGTGGTAGGTTTTTCCATGTATCGACTCACTATGCCAACTGCATAGTAGATATCGGGTCCAGTATGCGTCAAGTACTTGAGACACCCGATGATACGCCTATACTCCTTCGGAACCACTATGTTTCCTTCCACATCCTTTATGAGCTGCAAATTTTCTTCCATATGATACTTGCTCGAGTTACAATCCTCCATTGCAAACTGTTTCAACACCTTCTTCGCATAAGCTTCCCGCTTCACCTCGATGCTATCTTTCTTCTGGTCTACCTCGATACCAAGATAGTATAAGAGTAGCCGGAGATCATTCATCTCGAACTCCTTCATCATCTATTTTTTGAACTCCTCAACACCCTTGATGCTTGATTCTATCACAATCAAGTCGTCGACGTATACGCCAACAATGAGTAATTCTTTTCCATGGTTTCTCATGTACACAGCCTTCTCTTGAGAACACTTCATGAAACTGAGACTCATCATTCTCTTGTTGAGGCAATTGTTCCATGCTCTTGGTGATTGACGTAGTCCGTAGAAAGCCTTGTATAACCTGTACACCCTGTGCTCTTTATTCTTAATGATGAAGCCTTCAGGTTGAGAGACATAGACTTCTTCTTCGATGTCACCATTGAGAAATGTTGATTTTACATCCAAGTGGTGAATCTCCCATTCACGGTGAGCTACAATGGCAAGAATTAACCTAACTGTGTCAAGTTTTGCCAACGGTGTAAATGTCTCCTCAAAGTCAATGCCTTGCTTCTACACATAGTCTTTTTCTACCAATCTCGCTTTGTACTTGATGATGTTTTCTTCGCTGTCTCTTTTCAACTTGAAAACCCACTTTAATTCGATGGTCTTATGACTGGGTGGTAAGTCGGCGAACTCCCATGTCTTATTCTTTCTGATAGACTCGAGCTCTTTGTTCATGGCCTCATTCCACGACACTTCGACTACCGCCTCGTGATATGTTGTTGGATCGTTGGTGGTGAGAAACAACAATTCATCAAGATCCATCTCTACCAGTGGTGCCCCCGTATAGACATCTCGTAAGATTCCAAACTCCACGGAATTTTGTACGAGCTTGTTGTTATCGTTGCACTTCTCCCACTTCTTCTCCTCCTCGAATACGACATCTCTGCTCACATAGTTTTTTCCGCAAGCTGGATTAAGAAACTTGTGCGCCTTGATTCCGTCTTCGAACTTCACATTTCCGGTAATTTTCTCGTCGAGCTCATTGAGCTTCTCTCGACGGCCCATTATATGATTGTTTGCTCCATTGTGAAGGTACCACACATTAGTGTGATTACACTTATCTCCACTTGCGAGGAGTTTCCCTATGACTTTCTCTTCATTGGACAACACCACCTCTAGTTCTTCCTTGGATGGTTTTGCATGAACTCTTCAAGGTTTGTCTTCTCGTCTCCCTCAACAAACATTAATACTGGATCCTCGTCAAAGAAGCTAGTAAAGTTTGCATCATCGTCTTTGGGCAAAGAATTCATCACTATCTAATAAAACATTAATGATGGATCCTCATCATGAAAGCTAATGAGGTTTGCCTCATCGTCAGACCTATTATTAGGGCACTTAGACGCATAGTGCCCATACTTTTGACAAGCGTAACATTTCACTAAGCTCTTGTATTTGCGGGGCTTGGTATCTTCTTGTCAATGTGAGTTTTCTGCACAACCTCGCCCTTTAGCTTTCCCTTTGCCACGACCTCGATTATCTCCACCGTTACCGCTACGACTTGACGATCTAGAAGAAAAATCGGCTTCTCCGTTTTTCTTCATTTGTGACATCTATTCATCATGCGTGAGCAATAGGTGCTCCTCCTCTTAGTCTTCATATCCACGAAGTCTCTCCTCGTGAAATTTGAGACGACCGACGATCTCCTCGACGGTCATATTCTTGAGGTCAACAAATTGCCTGATCGCTATAACAATCTGCATGTATGTTTGTGGTAAGGCTCTAAGGAACTTCTCTACGACGAAGATCTCATCCACCTTCTCTCCCAACGAGAGAATACCAGTCACGATGGATTTAAATTTCATGGCGAATAAATCCACCGATTCCCCATTCTTCATGCGAATCGCCTCGAATTGTGTCATCAAGGTTTGTACTTTTGCCTCCTTGACTCTCTCCACTCCAACATGCATTGTTTTTAGCGTCTCTCACGCTAGCTTGGCGGAATCCTTCTCAACCACCATGACCACCATGAGAAGGGTGTTATTAAGGAGTGCTTGATAGATGGCGACGAGAGTCATTCTATCCAGCCATTCATCGACATCTTCGAGCATCACGGCTTCCCACACTCCTTGTGCTTATAAGTTTACACGCATATTCAATGCCCAAACCGAGTAGTTACTCTTCATGAGTAACGAATATGAGAGCGTCACGTTCCATTCTCTTCCAATCTTCATTGCCGCCGCATCTCTGGTTGATCTTTTCGACGACATGTTCTTCAATCTAGCTCTAATACCAAATTTTGGCTTTGACTATTTGATCTTTCTAAGAACAACTATGAAGATATGAAACTCTAGAAAAATAGATGTTTGCTAAAGAGAAAAAAGTCTTAAGAATCTTAAGTGTTGTATATTCAACCTTTACAAACCACCCTTATATAGTAGTAATTAGCCTAGAAACTCTAAATTACTTATACATACAGACCCAAACCTATTAATAATTAAATAAACCCTAATTGTATAAAAGACAATAAAGGTCTACAATTATTAATTTTCTAACAATCAATGCTTAAACTCACGAAAACATACAAACCAATGATGTATTTTATGAGCGCAGATCACGGTATCTGAACAATAAGTAATCGATATACGATTGAAGATCTTGTTAAAAGCATCATGTCAATGTTTATCGTTGAATCCAGGCCCGGCCAGAGGACAATGTAACCAATGCAATTGCATAGGGCCTCCCACTTTTTAGGGCCCCAAATTTTAAATTCTTAATATATAATATTATTAATTATATATTATAAAATATTTATTTTACTGTACTATATTATATTTATTTTCTTATAATACGCTAACTTTCTCTCTCTATAATAATATATTTTTCTCACTCAATATTATATAATAATATATATATTATTTATTTCTCCCTATATTATATATAATATAATAATATACTAAATTTTCTCACTCCATATTATATCTAATATAATAATATATTAAATATTTTTCACACTCCATAATCATTTTATATTAATAACCTTAATTATATTGTTTATGTTGTAGCCGCTTTTTCATCTCTAATATTTAATTTTTTTTTATCATAAATCCAACCCTAACCTAACGGTGAAAATCATCTTTAATGTTCCATTTTAATGCTTTTAATTTTGTTTTAATTGTTCTTAATCTTATATCTTATGTCTATCTTCATAATCTATTTTCATTTCAAAATATTTATAATTTTTTTTCAATATAAAAACATCATACACAATATATCACAAATATTATCAAAGGAGGTTTCAACATCACCAAAAAAATATATCAATACGACCCTAAGTATTTTTTCCTTTTTTGTAATCAATGATTTAATTATATAGTTAATTTGTATATTTAATATGTTTTTAATAAAATGTACTGCTATTATATTTATTTTAATTTTAGGGGTCACCAAATTTGAATTTGCATTGGGCCTCCCAACTCTCGGGACCGGCCCTGGTTGAATCTCACATAGACTCAACGAGATTTTGGTATGGGTTAGGGAGAGAGAAAGGGATAACATTTCGGACGGTTCAATTTTGGAATTAGATTTTCGGTCGGACTGGAATTTCGGAGTTCGAAATTTCGGACTTAGACTTTGGAGTTAGATTTCCGGTCGGACTGGATTTTGAACGATTCGAAAGGTACTCATTTTAAAGTATAAATTTGGAACCAACATTCACTCGTTTCACGGTACAACCGGTCAGACTGCCGATCATATCGCTTATTTTAAAACCTTAGGATTTAGCTAACATTTATACCTATCAAATGACACTACTCCTAACCTCACAGACTGCGGTTACGGGTCGAACCATCAAATACAAAGTGATGCATATCCAGGATTCAACTCAGGAGCTAATTTAAAATAGGCTCCACTTCTCAATGATGTAACTTTGGCTATAGTGGATCAATTTGAGTCCATGACCTATCATTAGAAATGTCTACCTTTTAGATTTTTTTTTGACACCAAATAGGTCACACAATTTGACTTACAACCTACGTGAGCAGGGGCGGAGCCACCCATGGGCTAGGGTGGGATCCAGCCCCACCTAAATTAAAATGCTAAAAGAAAATTCTTTATATATATGTTTGACATATGAGTTTTAGCCCAGTTGGTTACATTATTGAAATGTGAATATAAGGTGAGGTGATCAAACCCTGGCCTCATCTTTAACTTATTTAATTTTAAAATTATATTTATATAATAATCATACATTATTTTTTATTTATTTCAATATAATTAATAATACAAATTATTTATAAGGGTAAAATATTAAAATAATAATAATAGTGTTTTATATTTCTTAATTTTAAACTATTTCAAAATTTTATAAGAAAAATATAAATTAATATTAATAAACAAATTAAAATAAAGAATTTGATATCCCTACTCAAGAACTTAACAAATCTCCTAGAATTGATGTTGATGTAAGTTCTCTTAAACTTGATCCAACATTACGTATTCTGATATGGAAATATCCTTTTAATCAAAGGGATGAAATTTGACGAGCTTATATCAAGATGAGGTTATATCAACCTATTAAGGATGAGTACCCGCCGACCAAATTTGGAAATCAAAATCGACGGTTCCAAAGTCACTGGTTTAAGAAATTTACTTGGTTAGAATACTCTCCTTTGAAAGATGCTGCTTTTTGTTTCCCATGTTTCTTGTTTTAACATAAACAACCCCAAAAACCTACATTTACAATAGATAGATTCAAATATTGAAAGCGAGTTAATGATGAGGATAGATGATCTTTTGTTATGCATATAGGATATAATATTTCACCACATAATAGGGCAGTTGAATATCTTGATAATCTAATGAATATCATTGTCATATTGACAAAGTACTAAATGCACAGTCTTCAGATGAAAAACAAAATAACAGATTACGGCTTACAGCAACTATTGAAAGCACTCGGTGGCTCACTTTGCAAACGTGTGCATTGAGAGGGCATGACGAGTTTCCATCTTCTAATAATCGTGAAAATTTTATTGAAAAAAAAGCGAAACATAGAAAGTTAAATCTGAAATACAAGTTGGAGTCACCCCCAGGTAATTTTTCATCTTGGCTCCGCCCCTGTACGTGAGGTCTCCCGTACCTACGTGAGGTCTCCAGTACTAAAATGTGTTAAAAATGGGCAACTTGCATAAATTCGAAGATTGAAGTAGCAACAACCCACCTCATCCAATGAAATTTCTACAAAAATTGCAGCCCTTTGCAACACCTTTCCAACAAGATCAGTCTCATCTCGCGACGTGGCTTGAGTCGACCAGGGGACCTCGATGAAGTCACAGTTCAAACTGGTTGAGCTCTAGGAGCCAAATAGCGATAGACTTTACTTCAAAAATTCATAACTTGAGTTTTACTTATACATTCGAGGTGAGCTACCATTAGAAATATGTGAATGTCAGCTTTATACTGTTACCAAATCGGACTCGTGGCTCAATCTACAATCCACTCTAGGTCACACGTAAGCCAAGGTAGTCAATTTAGGGCTTTTTGCGTTCAATCGAAGATACGTCGACCAAGGGATCGTCTCTTCCAAATTGAGGTACACGAAAGTTATAGCCCTTAAAAAGTTCTTTCCAATGTGCTCAAGCTCAACCCATGGTATGGCTTGAGTAGACATTAAGGAGAGCCTAATGAAGTATCTATCTGAATAAGAAAGCTGAAGACAAACCCGGGGAAGTTTTTCAAAAATTGGTAACTTGAGTTATGATTTGTGGTTTTAGTTGATTCCAAAAAAACTATTATGGGCCTGAGTCTTGGCTATTCAGCCTACGCGACCATAACTCGGTCCAACCATCTTAGTGAGGCTCAATCAACTCATCAACTCAATATCTATTTTATTTAAAATTCATAAACTAACCTATAACCTCTCATATAATAAGTTATTGCCCCCACAATTACTGACGGTTAATCCTCTAACCTCTAGCTATCTAATTTTTGAAAAAAGGCCTCCCTACTGAATAATGAGAATAAGAGGAGAAAGGGAGACGAGAGACAATGATTCCTCATCTTGAAGAAATTTCTCTCGTTTGAACAGTTTCTGTCCATAAGAATTTAGAATTCCCTAATGTACGTAATTGTGAATTGAGAAACATTGGAGAGATGAGTGGTGCAGCCTAATCTATCTACATGGTACCGTATTTACGACTATGTCAATGGAATATGTATTCCAAGTCGTCATAATTCCATTATTTTGAAAATCGTTCATGATCAACCTGGTTTTAGCGGCGAATGTAACAATCATTTAAACATCAAATGACAATTAATTTGGAGTAGAGGCTGTCCATTTATGACAAATATGTGAGCCATAACCAGGGGCGGAGCCACTCCTAGGGATAACCGGGCTGTAGCCCGGAGGGATTCATCCAGCTAATAGTAATATATACTATCTAATATATATTATATAATATGATTTAATATTAAATAATTCATCCACCTATACTCAACCCGGGGAGCTCCACCAACCCCAATAATATATTTATATTATATAATATAATAAGTAAATATTTTTTAATTTATTATACTATATAGTATATTTATTTATAATTAAACAATATTTTAATTTATTAATTTCTAAATAAATAACCTATCTCAATAATATATAATCTATTCATTCCTAAATAAAAAATTCATAACTTATTCATTCCTTATTAAAATCAGTTACTTACCATTAAGTTATATATAATTTATTTTGTTTAATTAAAAAAAATTATGTCCCAAACAATAATAGTTTATACTAATTTGAAAGATTAATTTGTTTTCTTTAGCCAAAATATATAATCTATCACTTTCTAAATAAAAAGTCCATAACTTAATCATTTCTAATTAAACTCAATTATCTACAATTAAATTATATATAATTTATTCTGCTTAATTAAAAAAATATGTTCCTAATAACTAGTTTGAAAGATTGAATTTTTTTTATTTTTCTATTATTTGTAAGGCTAAATCGAAGAACTTTATTCTGGCGGCTTAAATTAAAATCCATTCACTCAATAGGTTTGTATGGTTACTTTTTTAATATCAAATTTAAAGAGGGAAAGAAAAAAATAATATTTTATCATTTTTTTAACTAGCTTCAATAGTAAATACTTATTAATTATTACTCTCAAAGTTTTTGGTGAGGCTACCATAGTAAATGTATATTTTTGTGAAGCCGGTTGAGAAGATTATCGACTTTCTTGAAAACCTTCCTACACGTTATTATTATTTTTTTTTGTATCTTTGGCCTAAGATCTTTATTCTTTTCTCTTCACTATTTTTATTTTTTTGATGTCATGCTCGTTTCGTTGTGCTTAAACGATTCATATTTCATTACTATTTAAAAAAATATTGTGTTATATTGGTTTGTACAAAAAAAAATTTTAGCCCGGGTAGATTTAAAATCCTAGCTCCGCCCCTGGCCATAACGTCGATACCTTTTCCACACGTGACCAAACACGCATTACGAGTTTCTAAATTTCTTTCCTTAATTTCTCTACTTAATTTCTTTAAGAAGCATATTAAGGTGGCAACTCTAAAGTAAATTAGGTCGACTTGTCCAAATCATGATCAATCTAAAACATGTACGGGCCAAATAAAAGCTTCATGCTAGAATTTTTTTTTTAATTTTGGATTCTTATCTAATTTTAAAGACAAGACAACTTTCAGTAGTTTTTCTGATTTTTTTATGGGATTCGAGAGGAAGGTAAGTTAAGGAGGTCTCTAACATAACCTAAACGACACAAAAAAATTTCTTTTCTTTAAAGAGTACTCGAGGTCGATCCTACCATTAAAAATCTATTTTGACTTCCCATCGAGACGGAATACGAACCAGATAAATAAGGCATGGGGCCGATCAATTGTCGGCGTACGAAACACTTTTAAAGACGAGGCATTCGAATATATAACTAATTAAATCTAAATCAGTATTCTAATCGAATCAAAAGGAGGAAAGAAATAAGGTAATTGTAAAAAACTATAATTTTTATTTTGTTTGTCAAATACTTTATATTTATATATATATATATATATATATTATATATATATATATATATATATATTTTATATATTATATATATATATATATATATATATTTTATATATTATATATATATATATAACGACTTAAGTTAAAGTAGGTGGTAATAGTGTGAATGGTTATTTATTTATTTATTTATCATTTTAATATTTTGGTATACAAAAAATGTCTAGATTTATGGTTAAATGGGTAAAAATTATTGATAAACAACTTTTGACATAAAATGCTAATTTTATGGTTAAGAGCTCTTGTTAAATACAATTGCAATTTGGTGTCAAATTTTTATTTATTTAATTTAATCCTTTATAAATTAACTTACACCATATTTTTAATAAAATTTGAATGTTTTATCTCTCATCTTAATTTAATATATATATATATATATATTTTTTTTGGAAAAACGACTTAGCGTCATTTCATTAAAAATTCTCAAAAATAGGAAAAAAAACCCACGAGTTTAAGAGATCATTCTAGATAGACCTAGAATAAATTTGAAGTCGTAACATTCTGAATAAAATCTAAAAAGCTAAAAACATAAATGAATTATCTGATTACAATGTTTTCAATTCTAATGAGTTAAAAAACGGTAAATTCCAGTTCCTAAAGATATTCCAGTTCTACTATGTGCTTGGAATTCTTGCCCACGTTTCCGCGAGGTCGCTGTAATCCGAATTTAAAATATATTTTTAATATAATTATAATTTATTATCCCAATTTAATCAAACCTCTAAAAAATCATTGTCCCAAAAAAGCTCGTGATTCGAAAAATTTTAACTTCATTTTGCGTGTCAATAATTTGTTTTACATAAAATATTATTTTTACATATTTTAAACGAATCATGACAGTTTAAAATTAATAAAAATGATTATTTGAGCTTAAGTTTAAATAATCTTTTAGATTTAAAATAATTAAATTAAAATTTTGATTTATAGAAATCTATATTTAAATTAATTAAAAACAATTAATTTTAAAAAAAGATTATTTATTTGAATTAGAGTCGCCAATTGATTTTTAGTTTTAAAATTAATAAAAAGGTATACATATAGAAACATATTTTTAACTAGAGTTTCATTTGGTTTGTAGTTGGTGATACTTAGGAAAGAGATTTCACACTTCATCCTGTATATCCTTTTAAAAGCGATCTTTGCTTTTTAAAATTGGTTGTATAAATTTACTTTAACCAATTATTCTTCCAATATTTAAATGCTGGTACCTATTGTTGATGGTAATGACTAAAGAGGAATATATTTGAAGAATATCAGTTTAAAATGTATTAAAGATTAAAAATAAATTCCAAACAAGCCCTTATTGAAATATTTTTTAAAGAAAATATTCTAAAAATATTTTAAAATCATTTTCTATTTTTTGGGATTTTTAGAAAATGGTTTGAGGTCCAAAAATTATAAAATTATCTTTGTCGTATGTGCAATTTTATTGGTCGGGGTCTAAGGCACTTGGTTCTAGGTCGGAAGTCCCTCGGTCGGGGTTCGGAAATCCTTTGTCGGGGTGCTGAAATTCCTCGGCCGGGTGTGGAAATCATCGGTCCTGAGTTAGCTTGGGGCTAACTTTGTTGGTCCTAGGTTTGGGAGTGCACGGTCGGTACGAGACTCCTCGGTCCTAGGTTAGAATCCTTAGTCGAAGCTCTCGGTCATGATTGATATTACTCGATCGGACCTTGTAACACCCCATGAGAAAATGATCTTCTACCTCCTGGTCCCATAGCTTAGCACATGCCGCCACGTGACAATATGGGGGAAATATCATATCGCGCGGTGGCTCGATATTCGTTGCATTTCAAACTTGGTTTGCGTGACAAACATATTTTAAAATGAAACATTTAGTTTTTATATGATTTTGAAAAATACGTGGAGCGATAAGAAATTTATTATGTAAAAATAATTAATCCTTTGTTAAAATTTAAATAATCTGGGAGGCTAAATAACAATTTAACCAAAACCTAGTTTAAATTAATCAAACATAACTAATTTAAAATATTATTTATTTGAAAATTAGAGTCAAGAGATTTTATAAAATTTATAAAATGATACGTGTATAACGTATTTAGACCAAAGTTTCTAAAAAAACTATTCATTGTCCGTTTACGTTTTGAAAAGGGCTTTCGCACTATGTCCTCCGCGCTCACCTAAGGACGATTTTCGAAAATCTTCTAAAATAAACAAAGTATGACTTTTATAAATCAAATTATAACATTTATTACCTTTAATTAGTAGTACATGGGTCCTAAACAAGGATGAGCTTTAAATAATTATACAAAATTATTTAAAAGAAATATGCACTTGTTGCGTTGGTATTTAAATTTAACAAAACCTGAAAATATCAGAGGATAATTTTAGAATAGAAATATAAATTCAAACGGGGCTTTATCCAAAACATTGGTTTAAGAAACATCCCGAAAATATAAGAAAATATCATTTTCTTACTTTTCAGAATTATTTGAAAATGGGTTCGAGTTCTAAAATTACAAAAATAATTTTTAATTTCGAAAAGTGCAAACAAATAGGCCTTAGGGCCGGAGTCCTAGGGTCTGAGTTCGATTTGGCTGATCTAGGCTCAGTCAGGCTCGGTCAAGAATAAGGTGGTCCAAACCAGGGCTCGGTCACATGGGTCTAAGGACCGAAGAGCTCGGTCCTAGGCTCGGGAGGCTGTCCCAAAGTCAGGCGGTTTAGTCAAAGACTTGAGAGGCTCGGTCCTAGGTCAAGTTTACCAGTCAAGGTGCCCGATCCTAGGGTTAGGTAGCTATCAGTCCTAGGTCTAGGTCTAGGGTTAGCTTCAACAATGATAAGTCTAAGAGGCTCGGACCTAATCATCGGTCCTAGGTGTAGGAGGCTTTGTCCTAATTGTCGGTCCTAGGTCTATGAGGCTTGGTCTTAATCATCGGTCCTAGGCTAAAGGCTCTCGGTCCTAAGTCAAAATAGGGATTGGTTCTAGGTTAGAAAACTCGTTCGGGCTCCACGGTCCTATGCTAAAATTATCGGTCTCGGGCTCGGTCCTTCCTCAAGAACACCGGTCCTGATCCTCGGTCGGAGCCGAAGAACATCGATCCTAGTCCTTGGTCGGACCTGAAGAACACCGGTCCTAGGTAAGAAAATTTGGTCCTATGATTCTTGGTTCTTTGTGCGTTTTCTCGGTCCCTACTGAAGATTAGGATTGAGGATCACCGATCCTAGGCTAAAATCTTAGGAATGTGCGTTCTTATTTTGCTCCCAAATTTCAGAAGTCCATAACTTTTGATTGATCATGAAATCATGTTTCGTAAGCTACATTAAGTTCATATGATCATGAAAAACAAAAACCCTAATATAAATCACGATTTTGAAGTCCTAACAAGGATTAATTTTAAAATACCATTTCTAGGTCAAATTTTGGGATCTTATAAATTATGCCGTTTCAAGGTCTGATTTTTGTTTTATTAGTTTTGAAATGATGAATATAGTTGAACTTAACCAAAACAAGAACATCATAACATCAAATAAACAATTTTTGAAGACTGAATCAAAATCCAAAATTTTCCAAAAACACATTTTGATCAAACATGATCAAATCGATGAAAACAACTACTTGAAATTCATCATAACATGTTAACAAACATGTATAACAACTAATTGGATCAAAAAAATCCGGATTAAAACCAAGAACACATAGTTTCAAAATTCAATTTCAAGCATTATTTTCAGAGTTTCGGTTTGATCAAAACGTGATTACAGTTGCTTGGAAATCATTTTAACAAGCTAACAAACATGTATAACAACTAATTGGATAAAAAAATCCAGAATAAAATTAAGAACACAAAGATTTTACAAATGCAGTTTTCAAACTTAAATTTTTAATTTTTTTGATACAATTTGATTTGATCTATTATCTTTCAACAAAAAGTTCATACATGATATAATAATGATTCTCAACAAAGAAATCATATAATCAAAGCATAGAACATATCAAACCCGATCAAAGTAAGAAATTTTGACAAAAATCAAAATTTTAATTACAAAACGAAATATAGGGCTTCTAGATTCATACCAACACTTGGAGAACACTCCTAGGATGTGTTGGAGGCTATTTAGAAGCCTGGATCAAAGCTGGGATCACCGGAGGAAGTGTCTTGACCGGAATCTTCAAGGCTTGATTCAATGTGTAATTCGTGGTTGTCCTTCGATGATTTGCTTCACAAAGAAATGTTGAGTATTTATAGTACTTATAGGTCAGTTGGGGAGGGATAATTCAAGACGAATTTGACCTCCGACAATCTTAACTTCAAAGTTCTATCCAGTAGCTGGCAGTTTTATTCAAGGTAGGATAAGGCTAGAGGATAAAGGAGAAATGTAGGCCTCGATGAGATAAGCACGTGGCCGAAAAAATCAATGGATTTGATCGCCTATGGAAGAAACTAGAGCTTCTAGAATATCACACGCCAGTGAGTCACGATTCAGGAGAGGTCGTGAGTTCCAGCGAAGATAAAGACTGAAATGATGTCGTTTCGTCTAACGTCGTCCGCGTTCCGTCAGCGGTCTTGATAACGAGGTTAGTCCACCCTGAGTTGATCGGGTGTGGGCGTGCGCGCGCTTAATCCGTTTTAGCGGGGGTCTGAAGTGTTCTGGGCTGTCAGATGAGATCTGAGCGCTCATCTATTAACAAAAATCCACCTGCACAAGATCATCCGATTTTATTTTTATTTAAATTTAAAAGGTTTATTAATATCATTTTTTAATTCCTTTTAAATTCATTTTTCACCAAAAATATCACAAAAAATATTTTTAAAATCATAATAAAAATTAAGTTCATAATTAACTCTTTTGGTATTTTTAGGAACATTGAGATATTTTATTTAATTTCTTTAAGTCATAAATTAAACATAATTCATTATTAAATCACAATTAAATATTTTAAACTTATTTTTTGGTCTATTTTGGGTAAAATAAATACAATATTTTATTCTCAAATTATTTTTAGAATAACTTTCATCATTAGGGTTTAATTATCACAATAATTTTCATAATTAGGGTTTAATTATCACAATAATTAACCCTCAATTATGATTTAATTCATTCTTTAAGTTAATTTGAATATAAAAATTCAAAATATTATTTTAATATTATTAAAAGTAATAATATTATTTGAAAATTAGGGTAAGTCAAATTTTCATGCAAATAGACCTCTCGGTCCTGGTCAAAATTTCTTGGTCGGACCTCTCGGTCCTAGTCAAAATTTCTCGATCGGACCTCTCGGTTCTCAAGAGCATCAAAAGTAAAAATTTGTATTTTTGATTAAGGCTCGAATCCTTTGATCTTAGGGCATGGGAAGCTTCACAAAGTTTTCAGGATAATTATGAATGTCATCCCGATGTGTCATTCAACCGAGATGATGTTTCATTTAACCAAAACAGTTCTGATGTAACAATTGAGTTTTTGGTTTTTAGGCTCTGTAAATAGCTTTCTTATGCTTCATATGATTGATTGGAACCAAAACAAGAACATTGTCTGTTCGTTTTGACCAATTCAAGAACTTGAAAATTTTATTTTTTATGAAAATTTTGATTTTGATCAAACATGATCGAGATGGATTAAACATGATCAAAATAGGTTCTCAACATCATTAGAAACATGTTGGAAAGATTTTTGGGTTGTTGTTCTTGAACAAAAATTCAAGAACAGAAAACCCAATTTTGAAATTTTCCAAAATCAAATTTGGGTTTGTCTGTTTTAAATCAATTGATCGGGTTTGGCTTCAACAGAAAAAATTGTAAATAATCTAGGATCGTTTTTCAATCAATAAGTACAACAACTAGGCAATATAAAAGTTGAAATATAAAAAGTTCAATTTCAAACTAGAAGGTTGAAATAAAGAGTTTGAGTTTAAGCAAAACTATAGTTATTTATGTTTTGTTACTTGAATATTTACTTTATAAATATGTTATGGTTAAATATTTTACATCGAGACATAATTTTAAAGAGATTAACTATGTGAGACAAAAACTCTAATATTTTTCTTTATAGTGAAATCTAACAGCGTCTGAAGTGGACGTAGCTCATTTGAGTGAACCAATATAAATTTGAAATGATGGCAGTAGAGAACAATATATGACATGACATTGGAAGATTTGATGGAATAAATTATGCATTTTGGAGGATGCAAATTGAGGATTATCTCTACGAAAAGAAGTTTCATGTTCTTTTGAGTGAGAAACGAGAGAAGATTGATGAAGATGAATGAAAACTCATTAATAAACATGTTTTAAGAGTTATCTAATCTAGCCATGTTTCTCACAACGTAACAAAGAAGATGACCATCATGAGTCTAATGAAAGCTCTCTCTGATATGTATAAAAAACCATATGCTAACAAAAAAGTACATTTAATGAAAAACTTTTCAATTTAAAAATGATTGATGGTATTTTTGTCTCACTAATTTTAACGAATTTAATACAATTGTGAATTAGTTGTTATCTGTTGAGATTGATTTTGAGCACGAAGTTAGTGTCTTAATTTTGTTAGTATCTCTTCTAAATAGCTGGGAACCTATGAATACAACAATTAGTAAGTTAGTGTGGCTCTAGGGTAAACCCAACAAGCCCATGAGTTAGGGCAGTAATTTGTAACTTAGTGTGGATCTGGGGTAAGCCCATCAAGCCCACGGGTTAGGGCAACCCATCCCAAAGACAACCCTTTTAATAAAAAACATTAGGATACTTAGTTAAATTTATTAATATTTTAACATAAAAGTATATAATTTAGTGTTTTATGGTGAAAATAAGAATTTTTATTTGGTTTCATGTTCAAATCTAAAAAAATAACATTTTTTAACAATTTCTCTTAAATAAAATTAGGGCAGCCAATTTTTTTTTCTTCACGTTTTCTATTTAGGTCTGGGGTATCCCAATCCTCAAAGATGACACTACTTGGACCGCCTACGCATAGTTCACATTACCTTGTGATTAGATCGACACGAACACTCATAGTCATGATTAATGAGTTTCACTCCAAATTAGAGTGTTTTTAGTGACATTTAAAACATACATAAACTATTGTAACCGACCCCCCGATCTATGTCCCGTTTCATAACTTAGCACGTGTTTGTGAAACACGTGGCAATATGGCAGTACCACCGCGAGGCAGCTCGAGGTTCGATGATTTTAACATTGGTTTAGGTGCTATGCATCTTTTAAAATAAAACATTGAAAATAACTGGAGCAGTAAGAAATTAGTTATGTAAAAATAATTAATCATTTGTTCAAACATTAATAATCTAGGAGGCTAAATAACAATTTAACCAGTACCTAGTTTAAATTAATTAAACATAATCAATTTAAAGATTATTTATTTGAAAATCAGAGTCACCAAGAGATTTTTATAAAAATCAATAAAATAATGTGTACAAACGTATTTATACCAGAGTTTCTGAAAAAGGTGGTTTGTTGTCTATTTACGCTCGGAAAAGGGCTTTCGCGCTATGTCCTCTACACCTGCCTAAGGACGGTTTTTCAAAATCCTTCTAAAATAAACAAAGTCTGGATTCTATAAATCTAATTATAACATTCTTTATCTTTAATTAGTATTGTAGGGGTCCTAAATGAGGATAGACTTTAAATAATTGTACAAAATCATTTAAAGGAGGTGTGTGCCTGTTGCGTTGAGGTTCAAATTTAACAAATCCTGAAAATATCAGAAAAAGATGTTAGAGAGTATAATAAACAAGACCTTAACAAAAACATTTACTTTTGGAAACGTCCCGCAGATTCTTGAGAGTTACTTTCTAACCTTGAGAATTTTTAGAAAATGGGGTTTGGTTCCAAAAATAGTTTTGGATTTTTGAAAGTGGGAACCAAACTGGCCTAAGGATTCAATCCTAGGTTAGAGTCCGATTTTGTCGATCTGGGCTCAGTAGGTTTTGAGAGGTGCAATCCTGGTTGAGGGTATGGACTTAGGCCTAGGGCTGGGGTTAGGTGTTACGTCTTAGGCTAAGTGGGGGTTCGATCCTAGGCTAGGGATAGGATTTGGTTTCGTCGGTCCTAGGCTAAGATGAGGCTAGGCTTAATCGTTGGTCCTAGACTAGAGCTAGGGTTTGGTTTTGTCGGTTCTAGGCTAAGATGAGGTTAGGGGGTGTTGGTCCTAGGTTAGATGTTAGGTTTACCGGTCCTAGCTTAAGTGTCAAGGTTATTTTTACCTATCCTAGGTCAAGTGACTAGGTTAGTCCTAGGTTAATTTGGTCTAGGTTTAGTTTGACCGGTCCTAAGCCATTCTACCGGTCCTAATCTCACGGTCCTAGGCTAATTCCATCGGTCCTAGGAGAATTTGGTCGGTCCTAAGTGAATTAAGTCGGTCCTTGGTCCTAAGTAGATTTCCTCGGCCGAGCTCCACGGTTCTGGACAAGTTTCCTCGGTTAAGCAGCACGGTCCTATGTCAGTTTCCTCGGTCCTAAGGCAAAATTTCAAGACCGGGTGTTCTTGTTTTAGTCCAAAATTTCAGAAGACCATAACTTTTGATTGCGATATTCAAATTACAATCCGTAAGTTGCAGTAGGTTCATATGATCATGAAGAAAAAAAGACCTAACATAAATCACTATTTTGAAGATCTTAAGAGGATCAATTTCAAAACACACCATTTTAGGTCAAATTTTTGGATCTTTTAAATTATACCATTTCAAGACCTGATTTTTATTCCATTAGTTTTAAAATGATGAATATAGTTAATCCATACTAAAACAAGAACATCATTACATCATTAAATGGTTTTAAAGATTGAATCAAAATCCATCTTTTTTCAAAAACCAAATTTGATCAAACATGATCAATAGGGTGAAACAACCACTTGGAATTCATCCCTACATGTTAACAAACGTCTATAGCTATTAATTGAATCAACAAATCTAACTTAGAAACAAGAACACAAAATTTCAAAAATCTAGTTTTTTAATTTTTTTTTTCAAAATTTCAGTTTAATCAAAATGATCAAAACATGATTAGAGTTACTTAGAAATCATCTAAACATGTTTATAAACATGTAATCCAACTAATTGAATCAACAAAATTAGATTAAAAGCAAGAACACCGAATTTTTAAAATCCAAAATTTCAAGCTTTTTTTCTCAAATTTCAGTTTAATCAAACATGATCAAAACTTGATTACAATTGTATGAAAATCATTCAAACATGTATTGCAACTATCTGGACTCATAAAACTAGATTTAAACCAAGAACATGAACATTTCAAAAAATTAGTTTTCAAACCAAATTTTCCAAATTTTTGTTCCAGGTTGAATTGATCGATTCTTTCTAGCTATAAAGCTCATACATAATTCATATAATGGTTCTTAACAAAGAAATTACACAATCAAGCATAAGAACACGATCAAAATGATCAAACAATAAAATTTGAAGGTATTCAAAATTTTCAATTACAAATCAAAGTTCAAGGCTTCTGGAATCATACCAACAACTGGAAAATATTCCTGGACAGTGTTGGAAGCGATACAGAAGCCTGGATCGAAGCTTGGATCACCGAAGAAAGTTTTGACAAAATAGTTCTTGGCCGGAAATTGAAGGTTTTCGATCGGGGTGAATTGAGGTGTAATTTGTAGTTATTTTTGATGGATTGGTAGTAGAGGGTAGGAGGCTATTTATAGTGCCCGAAGGTCGGTTGAAGAAAGCCAATTTGACTCATCTTTGATCGCTTGCGTTCTTATCACTAATTTGTGGCAGCCTTATCCCGGGGAAGATAAGACTTCTATATAAGGGGGAAACATAGGCGCTGATGAGGGGATCACGTGGGAGAAAAAATAATCGGATTTGATCGCTTGTGGACGAAGTTAGAGATTTTGGAAGAAACGCGCCAGCGAGGTCGCGATTCCGACGACCCCTGCGTCCCAGCGAAGAAGACGGCTGAAACAACGTCGTTTTGCCTGACGTCGTCTGCGTTCCGTCTAAGGTCGACAGCCACACTAACGGGGTTAGTCCATCCCTTTAGTTGATCCGGTGCGGGCGCGCGCGCGTGGTTCCGCTACATCTAGGTGTTTGACGCGCTCTAGGCTGTCAGATGAGATCTGGGGCTCATCTGATGGTCCAGAATCCTGCTGCAAAGTTTTAAACATAAAATCAGCTACGCAGGATTATGCAATTATATTTTTATTTAAAAAGTTATTAAAATTGAATTTAATTCCTTTTAAATTCATTTTTCGTCAAAAATTTTACAAAACATATTTATAGAATCAAAATAACAATTATGATTATATTTTACTTTTTTTTGAAATTTTTGAGAATTTTAGGTATTTTCTTTAATTACTTTAAGCCGGATTTAAACATAAATCATGATTAAATTATTGATTAAATTATAATTACATATTTTTAACCCTTTCCTTTTCTAATTTAGATAAATTATATAAAAATATTTTATCTTTAAATTATTTTTGGGAATTTTGGAAAGTTTTCTTAATTAAAGTTTAATTATGATAATAATTAATTCTTAATTAGTTTTTAATTTCTTCTTTAAAGTTATTTTGAATATAAAAATTCAAAATAATATTTTAATATTATTACATAATAATATTATTTTTCAAATAGGTAAGTCAAATTTGTTTTTTATATTGGTTCGTTTACTTATTATGAGACTATATATATAGATCTCATATATTTGTGTACTTGAACGTCTGACATTGTCACCACATTTGGCGGTATTAAATTTGCGGCTTAGAAATATTTTCCAAATTTTGCATTTAGAGTAGTTCATAATTAATTGTGAGGTTAAAGCTTTACATTATTTTGATTTTAGGTCCACTACATTATTCTATGTAATCTTTTTTTTGTTGTAAGCCTGTAAGTACATGTCTTAAGAATTAGTGAAATAAAAGTGATTATTTTTTAAAATTTTGTTTTTTTTAAGACCTAAGTTTATTATCTAATGAAAAATCCTTTAAGCTTAGTGAAAAAAATATTGGAAACTTTTGAGGTATAAGTGAAAAATTCAATAGTAAAAAATTGCAAAATTACTACTTAGTTTATTTGGTTCAAAAATAAAAAAATAAAAATAAAAATAGGTAAAAATAACAAGACCTAATAAAAAAAAAATACATACTATTTTCCTTAGGTTAGTTAAATTAAAACTTTATTCTTCACTCATTTTTTTTAAAGAAATTAGCATTATCTCATAAATATGATTTTTACCTCAACTTATAAGTAAGAATAAAATCTGTGATTTTTGTTATCTTAGAAATCATTTATATAACTTGAGTTAACTTAGTTAGTTTTTTTTCGAAATTATTAACTCGAGATCTTGAAACAAAATTGTTTTTAGGTAATGATTTTTACATTAAATTTCCAAATTTCTGATTCAATATATTTATATCTTTTTGGAGAGGAGATGAACTGTATTTGTTTGAAGATGTCATAAGTTTTCTATTTATTGATATCGACTAAGATCTGCCGAAAAACGCAATAACTATACAATTTGTATATCTTTCATCAAACTTATATGATCAAGAGTAAATATAAACAAACGCTTCACATTTACTATAACAAATCACACAATTTTATAAAGAAAACATAAATTAATCAACATTTGGGCCTCTTCGGGATGATCAATTAAAAAATAAACTAACAAAAACCGAAAACAAAGAGCAAATTATCACCTTACAATATCAACTAATAAGATTTAATTAAACATTCTTGCATAAGACTTGATTACCTAATACCTAGCTAGGCTTAAGAAAGAAGCCAGCCCGTTACATTAATAATTTAATCAATGAAGAAGACGTAAGTAAAAAGTCACCATATTATTACAACCAACTATTCCCCCACCACCCTTGTAAACATGATCTTTCTTCATTTTCTCCTATAAATATTATCACACATTTAAATTTCATCATTAAACAATAATAACAACAACAAAAATGGCACTCACCCGATTTTTAATCCCGTCGTTGTTTCTTCTATTTCTACTCCATTTCCACATTCTCGAAGCAAACACGAACAATCAAACAAATTCTACATTAGTTTCGACTTCACCCTCTTTGGGTTCACCATGGTTAAGAATGACGGTTAAGGACCCAAGAAAGCCCGGTTGTAAGCACCAACCATGGATATGTAAGAATAGCAAGCACCCACCATCCCGTCAGATATGTTGCAAGAACCGATGTGTGGATGTTTTGTCAGATGTGAATAATTGCGGGTGTTGTAACATTAGGTGCCCCTATAATTTGCATTGTTGTCGCGGTCATTGTATTAACACGAATACTAATCCGCATCATTGTGGAAGTTGCCAACATAAATGTCCTATGGGGAGACATTGTATTTATGGTATGTGTGGTTATTCTTCATCGTTACCATTATCCTTCTCTTCTATCCCGACAATAAAGAATTATGTGTCTCCACATACGTCCTCTAGGTGAATCTAAAAGGATTGCATGATTGAATCTGAAATTGGAAAGTTTAATTTGGATTCTTAATTTTAATATTTACATGTTTATTTATATTTGAAATTATAATTATAATGAATTCAGATACATTTTTTATAATAGATATTTACATGTTTATTTGTATTTGTATTTGAAATTATAATTATAATGAAATTCAGGTCTAATTATATTTTCTTTCACTCTAAGTTCAATTATTTAATATTCAATATCACATTTTGTGCAATGTTTCATTGTGGACCTTAAAAGCGGATTAATTTATGAGAAATGATTGAGAAAGAGAATTTGAGGGAGGGAATGGGGAGGGAATGATATGGCGCAATTTGATTAGCCAAAAAAATAACAAAATTTCTCTCTATTCTCTCTCCTCACATTTTATCCTTTTTCAACCAATAATGTAGTGACACATCATTCCCTCCCTCAAATTTCTTCCCATATCACTCCCTTAATTTAAATTTATTTAAAAAAATGTGAAAATTAAAACTAAATAAATATGAGCGTAACAAGAATATATATATATATATATATATATTTATTTATTTATTTATTTTGAAACCAAATAAATATCATTCTAACAACAATTCTCCTAAGTTAAATCATTAAATTAACATACATCTTATTTTTAGTCTTATTTTGGCATATTAGAAAGACACATAATTATATATTTTGTTCGAAAAGGTAGGTCTCTTTATGAAATAATTGAAATTTCGAACATATTCTTTCAAATTTTACAATTTGAGGATATATATTGTTAAAATTATACAAAATAAAATTTATCTTACCAATTTCATTAACTTATTATATACATTATATTTATAAATAAATAAAATATGTCACTTATTTAATTACCAAATTTCAATGAATATTAAGAGTTTTAACTAACAATTCTCTAAAATTTGGTAATAAATATCATTAATACACTTTTATTTATTTATTATAGTAAGTTAAAAATATTTGAAACGGTAAGATAAAATCTCATTTTTTATATGACTTTAACAATAAGGTGTCCAAATAGATTTGAAATCACAATTCACCCTAATAAAGAGAATTTGAACCTGAAATTGGTATCACTTGAGTAAGAGTCTTCTCACAATCTTTCATAATCATTTAATTATTAACATCTAAGAAAAAGAGAGACTATATTAACCAAAGGAGCTGCAAAACTTACTTGGTAGGATTAAATATTTATAGGTGTTAACAAATAAATAAAAAATTGAACTGATTAAACCCTTCTGAATTGGTTAATGTGGATGGCCATAACAAGACTAAGGAGGGAGGATCTATTAACAAGCCTACACGGGCTACCAGCCAAAAATATTTTATATGTAAAAGAGAATTAACGAAAATAAACTAGGTATGTTTTGTTTATTTGCTTGATATTATTATCATTTTAGCCCGGGTAAATTTTATGAAACCTGATTAGATTTTAATTCCTAGCTCCGCGTGACAAGGATGTTGTAATCTTGTTGCCTATATTAAATGTGTGTTTCTAATATGATGCCTAATTATGAACCCTATCATTGTGTTTGAGAATAAGGGTGAACTTTGTTTGGTTTGCTTCTGTTGAATCCCGCATTTTCGATGGTTTATTGTTTCGATTTAAGTACTATGTGTTTGCAGGCATTAATGTAAATCCTGCTGTTTATTGTCTTATTTCTTGTTAGTTAAATTTACCATTTATATTTATTTGGCCAGGATGTAAAATAGTGACAAAGAAATGCTATTTCATCACACATAATTGTAAACAACATAAGTTTAAGAACGATGAAAATGCGGAAAACTGCCAAATTTTTATTTATTTATTTATGTTAACCAAGGTTTAATCACTTATAAATGTACTTAATTTTTTTAATTATAAATATAAGTATAGCATTTTCAAGACATAGATATTATTTTTAATCATATTTTTTAATTTAATTGATTCAAATTTTTAGCACCGTTGGCGTTCAACCTATCAATTAACACTCCAATCCGTTTGATCCTACAAAATGGGTGGTCGTGACTACCATTATACATTATATATATTCCAATTTAAAATTTGAATAATTGATTTCTCATTTTAATTTAAATTACATTTGTAAGTATAAATTGAATTTAATATTTTTCTATTTTTTGTTTGAAATTTAAGAGTTAACAGAATTCTATTAGTAATTTTCATTTGTTTTATAAAACTTAATAATAATTGTAATATGCATCTATTGGAATAATGTATTTTAGGAACATGTTTGCATATTTAAAGTTTAGAAAAGATCTTACTTTAAAAAAAAATCGTAATAAAAAAGTATTTTTTTTCTCATATGTAAATTAGGAATATTGCAGGAGTGATGCAAATTTTAATCAATCTGAATTATATAACGGTAGTACCAATTCAATTCGAAATGAAAAACATATGATATATATCGGATATAAAGCAGTCCAGATCTTCTACTTCCTATTTCGGTATTTACCTGTTCCGGACCGATCAGAATGCATCGTTATTATTTTATTATTAAATCAACTTCATTCATGTAAAACAAAGACTGAGAAACGCAACACAAAGAAAGGAAGTGAGCGTTTTACGTAAAGTTTGTTTCACACCACTCCGCTTCATCGCTATATAATTATATATAAAAACTTATTTATAATTTTATTCTGTTTTATTTAAATTAATTTGTATTAATTATGTTATAATTTATATAATTATATATATAATATAAAAGACATAATTATAAATTAATTGGTCATGATATATTTAAATTTGTAAAAAAATATTTAAATTATTTAAAGAAGAGCATTAAGTTTAATAGAAACGAAAAGAGTAAAAAGAGTAAAAAGAGTACCCGAGCTGAAATTGAGCTTACAATAATTTACTTAAAATGGACATAATGAATCCATAGTTTAATAGAAAATTTTCTAATTTCAAAAGGTGTTACTCCTCAAAGAAACATAAACTATATGCTTTCCCTCAACAACAAAAATGGTAAATTAGGGGGCAATAAAATATTGTATAAAAGCCTTTCTTAAAACAATGGAACTTGACAAATTGCCTATATGTGGTGTTGCTATTCATGAGAAAAAAAAACAGAGATTTATTGTTCCATATAATAAGATTGATTGGATATACAGGAAAATTATTTGTGCAAAAACATATCTCTATAAGCTTTTATTTTATATTCTCCACAAATATTATTTCCTCAAAGGGAATTAACAAATATAGCTCTAATGAACTCTTTCACCTTTTAAGGCAGATATAGGTAGGGGCTCGGTCTACCTCGAATTTTTTTACAGTTAAAATGTGACATTATCCATTAATTTTTTTTAAAAATTTAATAGAATTCACTATTTTATTTATTTAATTATTTATTCGTTTTATTCAAAATTTTTTGTTATTTATTTAAGCCCACCATAATATTTTAAACCCACCCACCACCGAATTCTGAATCGTGTGATATGCACTTTGCTAATGTAAAACCACAAAGACTAATTTTTTACTTTCCCAAGCGTCCAACAAATCTGACAAAACCGAGACAACATTCAGAAGAGATTAGTCAAGAAGTGAGAAAATGTTTCAAAATTACTTGCTAGTTTCTGAATTTTCTTAAGAGATGGTATTTTAGCATCAATTGAAGGTGTATGTGTACTCCCTTCTTGTAACTTTCTTCTTTCATCAATAGAATCCAGGGACACCAACAAAGAAGATATGTTCTCCATCATTAACTGAAACAGTTTTTGAAGCTGAAAAATAAAACATTACAAATGACCATGCTTACAAACTTAGATTTCCATCTAACAATATTCTAGATATAATTTACATGCAATGTATACTCAGCAGCAATGTCATATAATAGTAGCATGTCCTTTACTATTCTAGAGAAAACTGCCTCCAAAACTAGATCACACATACTCCTCTTGTAAGTCCAAGGTAGCATAAGAGAACCCCAGATCATGCATAACTTCTCTAAAGTAAAAACAACCTGATAAAAACCACCATCGCTTAAGTCCATGAAAACATAAAAAAAATATAAATGAAGGCAAGTTTCTACCGGTTCTATGTTAAATGTTGCAAATTCATATTGCTTCGCTTGATGAGTATTCTGAAAGCCATATCTACACCATCGATGGCCTAAAATCACAATATGCATAAAAAGAATACAAGTTAAGAAAGAATAACTTTGAGAAAGGAAGATTTTGATCAAACATCTGATAAAATACTTCATTCAAGTACCAATGACAACATGAATTTGCTTTCTTAATATCTTTTTATGCCATTAGCTAGAATCTTGGAGTCAAATCACTAGGTTTTATAAGTCTCTTGAAGATCTGGTTAACCCAAATCTATAATAAAAGGCAAAATCCAACGGACGATTTCTAATAGAAAAATCGCAGATGTCCAACAGCAAGAGGCTACACACTTCAATGGATCCAAGGTTGCGTTAACATCATTCTAAAGACTACAAAGAACCTTCAACGTCACCCAAACAAAGGTAATTTTCGCGAGAAAATTGTAGCAGAAAAAATTCGTGCTAGGATTTGAAAAATTAATTAGAGAGAAAGTGGGAGTGAGAGTGCAACAGAAAAATTTCTATTTATTTAAATAAAAGTGAAGCAAACGCAAATAAGTGATTGATTAATGTAAATATCTATTGAAGTTTGTTTCACTATGCAGTGCTTACTTCACTCCTATTAGCGCTATAAATACCTAGTGAAACAATGTAGCACTTGTTTCACTCCTTTCAGCGCTGTAAATACCTAGTCAAACTTGTTTCACTAGCTAGCGCTTCTTTCACTCCTTTCAGCGTTGTAAATACCTAGTAAAACTTGCTTCACTAGTTAGCGCTGGTTCTACTCCTGTCAGCGATGTAAATACCTAGTGAAACACTAGGTAGATCTTGTTCCACTCCTTTCTGGCGATAAATATCTAGTGAAACAAATTTCGTTAGGTATTGTTTGTTTCATCTTTTTTATTCTATGGTAAGGTTTATATGAAGCATAAATATTTTTAAATGAACATATACATGTTTTTATATTAATGTGTTAGTGGTTTTACATTAACGTTTATATATATTTAATATATAATAATATAAATTATAAAATAATTAAAATAAATTTATTTAAATATCTTACAAATAAATTTTAAAATATGTTGTTATATATATATATATTTAATATATAATTATATAAATTATGAAATAATTTTTACAAATTAATTTAAATATATCACAAATAAATTTAATTACATAATTATAAAATTATTAATATGTTATATCACAAATAAAATAATTAATAATTAATAAAAATTAATTTAAATATATCAAAAATTAATTTATAATTATATTTTTATATTTGTATACATATAATTATATAAATTATAACATAATTAATACAAATTAATTTAAATACAACAAAAATAAAATTATAAATATATTTTTATATGATTATATTTAATATATAATTATATAAATTATAAAGGAATTATATTTACAGTGATAAAACGGAGTGAAGTGAAGCAAACCTCATTTAATATCGCTTCCCATGTAAAATGCTCACCCCTTCCTTTCTTTGTGTTGTGTTTCTCGGTTTTTTTTTACATGAATGAAGTTAATTTAATAATAAAATAATAACGCTGCATTCTGATTATCTAGAAATGAGAAACACCACCAGAATCGTTAACAAATGAAATGGATATAAAATCTATTCAAATAATTAAATCAATTCGATTAACATTATAAATATATGTTATTTGAATCAATTCCATTCACATTATAATTATATTAATTAATGATATGTATGAAGAAATTTTATAGATACCAACTTAATATTTCAGTCTTTGTTTAATAAAATTTTTTAGTAATTGTTATTATGTTGGTTATTTAAGAAATAATTTGGTTGAAAATTATTAAAGTTAATTAAAATTAAATTACAGATAAAATTTTAACCATATGTACAAGGTAATATTTTTTTTTTATTAAACTAGTGTAATATCCAAATTTAATTTTATTCAAAAAACATACAAAATTCAATCCTAACTAATAACAGTACCATCCTCGACAATTAGGGTATCCTAAACGACTCAAGATTTATTTTTTATTTTAAAAAAACGGCTCAAGAAATTTAGTGTTAATGGATATCAAATGTTACAAAAACTATTAAGATATCCTTTTGTGTTGTAATGATATTTTTTTCTTCTAATATTATATTTATTTGGAATTGTCAACGCAAAAATTGTCATAATTAAGCACCAAACATGTCGTTGAGAATCGTTTAAAATATTTTAAAATAAATTTATAAGAAATATAAATTAGAGTGATTTTCTGTAAAATATGAAGTTATAAAAATTAATAATATAAATTATCACAATGATAATGTGCTTTACAATATTAAAATAGTGATAAAAAGTTTTTAGTTAACTCTTATGTCATTTTCTTTAATTAGGTCTATTAAACATGAGAATTTTTATAAATAGAAAATAGTAAAATAGCCGATAATAATTTTTTTTTTTGTTAATTAACCTTATATACAGATTTTAAGAAATATTTTATGACAAAAATCAGAATCAAAATCAGCAATCACACATGAATCATAAACAAATTTCAACAATTCAATATAAAGAATTCGAACAGCACAACAATCAGCACAACACATCAATCATCAATCAGCAAAGAAGATGAGTTAATTACCTGTCTTCGTTTGATTTGGATCCGTCGAAGGAGAGGAGAACGACGGCATTAGGGTTTTCGCGTCGTTAAGCTCGTACTTGTCGGAGGGCAGGTGGATTCGGCGGAGGGCGGGTGGAATGGTCGGAGGGAGAGGTGGATTCATCGGAGGACGGCTGGAATCGACGGAGGGCAGAGAGACGGAAGAGAGAGTGCACATGTTGTATTACTCCTGGCTGTTACAACGTTTACAAATAAATGGAAGATCTGCATTAATGAGGAAAACAGAAGATTTGCAATGACGAAGAAAACAAAATATTTGCAATAATGAGGAAAATAGAATATTTTTAATAAATTTCATTAAATTAGAAAATTAAGAGTTTTTTTTTATTTTAGTATAAATAAATGGTATGTTACTCTTATTAGAGCAAGAAAAAATAAGAGAGAGATAACAACTCTTGTAATCGTTTTTTTAAGATTTTATAGAAATTTCTCAAAGTTTTGTGAGTGATTCTCTTCCTGGGCCAACATTTGGTACCAGAGCATTAGGTGAATGCCCAAAATCATCCGGTGGGATCAAATGTCGAAGGGTGCAGGATCATTAGGGGCGCAGCAAAACAATGGTATATTCCACTATCCGCAGCTAACACACACGAACTACATCAGTTGGGTGATTCGTGTACAGGCTATGATGGAGGACCAAGGAGTATGGGAGGCAGTCGAGTTAGTAGAAGGCACAGAGATTGATGTCCGACTTGATAAGAAGGCGAGATCACATCTTCTACAAGAACTTCCGGAGGATCTTCTAATGCATGTGGCAAATAAGAAGACGGCGAAGGAAGTGTGGGATTGTCTCAAGACGAGGTTCGTCGACGCAGACCGAGTGAAGAATGCACGATTGCAGACATTGAAGAATGAGTTTGATAGGATGCATATGAACGACAGTGAGTCGCTCGATCAATATGTTGGTCGACTCACATCCATATCAGTCAGGTACTCAAGCCTTGGAGAAACACTAAATGATATTGCGATAGTAAAGAAGCTCTTCAACACCGTGCCAGAAAGGTTTATCAGTGTGGTAGCCGGCATCGAGCAGTTTTACAACCTCGAGACGTTAACATTTGAGGAAGCTGTTGGAAGGCTGAAGGTCTTCGAGGAGCGTACGCGCAAGAAAAACACAAACTTTGGAGGAAACGAAGGACAAGTGCTACTCACTCAGGAGGAGTGGAAGGCACGGTTGAAAAAGGACGAGGAAGACTCATTGAACTAGTGGAAAAAGGATTCCACAGATAGTGGGACCCGTGGTCAAGGAGGTAGAACCCGAGGTAGAGGCCAAGGGAGAGGAGGCCGAGGAGCACCATCTTAGAAAGACAAAGAAGGTGGTTCAGGTGGTCGAGGATCTCCTCGAGACAAGAGTCACATTCGTTGTTTTAATTGCAACGAGATGGGACATTACTCAACACAATGTCGAGCAAAGAAGAACGAGGTATCACACCTTACCCACGCAGACAACGTCGAACCAGCATTACTTATGGCAATCTCGGAGGAGATTCCTCCAATCAATGTTGTCATGCTGAATGAAATGAAGCTGACTTCAGAAATTCTAGAAGCTAAGAACGATGAGACAAGAGATGCTTGGTTCTTGGACAATGGCGCTAGCAATCACATGACTGGCGATAAAGAGAAGTTCTTTGAACTAGACGAGGCAGTCACTGGAAAGGTGAAGTTCGGAGATGGTTCCACGGTACAAATTTGTGGTAAAGGTTCTATCATGTTCGAATGCAAAAATTGCGACAAGTGGCTTCTCGAGGGAGTTTTTTCATTCCTTCTTTAAAAAGTAATCTAGTGAGTCTCGGGCAACTTACCGAGACAGGTCACAGGGTGGTGATGGATGGAGAAGAGCTTGAAGTCTTCGCTAAGAACCCTTCATGCCTTATCATGAAAGTGAGACGAACGCATAATCGAGTATATCAAATTTGCTTAAAATTAGCAAAAACGGTTTGTCTTTTAGCTAATCTTGAAGATCCAGCATGGTTATGGCACGCTCGTCTCGGTCATGTTAACTTCCAAGCACTAAAGTCCCTCATAAATAAGGGAATGGCTGCTGGTGTTCCAAAAATTTCTCCTCAAAAACAACTTTGTCGAACATGCCTAGTTGCAAAACAAACGAGACAGCCGTTTGCATTAGAAGCCAAGTTTCGAGCGAAAAAGCCACTCGAATTGTTGCACATTGACTTATGTGGGCCAATCACGCCATCAACCCCAGGAGGAAATCGATACTTCATACTGATTGTTGATGATAATTCCAGGTGGACGTGGCTCCATATGTTGAAAACAAAGGACGAAGCATGCTCTTCATTTAAGAAGACGAAGCAATTGGTCGAGAATGTGATCGGACTTCGAATCAAAGTCCTTCGTTCAGATAGAGGAGGTGAATTCTTCTCGAGGGAATTTAGAGAGATATGTGAAGAAGCAGGGATAAAGCGACAATTCACAGCACCATACTCTCCTCAACAAAATGGTGTGGTGGAGAGGCGTAATCGAACAGTGATGGCCATGGCTAGGTCGTTGCTCAAAAGCATGGCAGTCCCGAGCAAGTATTGGGGGGAGGCAGTTCGTCATGCAGTCTATCTTCTCAACCGGGTTCCAACCAAAGCTGTTCGAGACAAAACTCCATTTAAAATGTGGACTGGAATGAAGCCACACCTAGCACACCTTCGTGTTTTTGGGTGTACTGCGCATGCCAAGGTGACCACTCCCCATCTAAAAAAGTTAGACGACAGAAGTCAGTCGTTTGTCTATTTAGGTGTCGAAGAAGGAAGTAAGGCACACAGGTTGCTCGAACCACAAAATGACAAGATCCATGTGAGTCGTGACATTGTGTTCGAAGAAAGTGCAACATGGGATTGGGAAAATGAAAAGAGTGATCAACCCTTCAAAGTTTACGAAGAGGTTAATCACGAGCATGTTGGAATTCGAACGATCCCATTTGAGAGTGGATCGACAAGAGGACATTATACTTCAGAAATGTTCCAAGAGACTGTCTCGAATCCTCTACAGCTCGAGCAAGTGACTGAACAAATAGACCAAGGTGATGGTTTACCCACTCCATGGTCAGGTGGACACATTGAGAGTGATGAAGGACCTGTTCGATACAAGAACATGACCGATATCTTGGAAGAAACACCTAGAGTGACACTTGATTTTGAAGACTTGATGTTATCACAGACGGAGGAACCTTCTTGCTACAATGAAGCGGTTGGACAACCACAATGGGAAGAAGCAATGACTAAAGAAATTGAAGCCATCGAGAAGAATGAGACGTGGTCTCTCGTCCCATTGCCAGTCGGACACAAGGTAATTGGACTCAAATGGGTATTTAAGCTCAAGAAAAACTCAGATAGTGAGGTGATCCAACACAAAGCTCGTTTAGTTGCAAAGGGATATGTGCAACGATAAGGTATTGACTTCGAAGAAACCTTCGCTCCAGTTGCTCGAATGGACACAATTAGAGTCATTCTTGCCTTGGCAGCCAATTTTGGTTGGAAAATTTATCATCTCGATGTAAAGTCAGCTTTTCTCAATGCAGAACTGGAAGAGGAAGTGTACGTAACTCAACCGGAAGGATTCAAGGCAACAGGGAGGAGAATATGGTGCTTAAATTAAAAAAGGCATTGTATGGCCTAAGGCAAACTCCTCGTGCGTGGAATCTAAAGTTGGACAAAAGTTTGAAGAAAATGGCTTCGAAAAGTGTACACAGGAGCAAGCGGTGTACACAAGAGGCAACGGTAATACCCGAATTATTGTTGGTATTTACGTGGATGATCTTATTTTAACAGGTGGAGATCTAAAGGGTGTCAAACTTTTCAAAAAGCAGATAATGGGGGAGTTCGAGATGAGTGATCTCGGATTGCTTTCATACTACCTTGGAATCGAGGTAGATCAGTTCGAAGGAGGTGTATCGATCAAGCAGACAACATATGCCAAAAAGGTCCTGAACCAATTTGGAATGCTTGATTGTAACTGAAAAAAGGCACCAATGGAGCATAGGGCTCAACTCTATAAGGATCCCGAAGGACAACCGATTGATGCAACTGAATATCGAAGAGTCATTGGTTGTCTGCGATATCTCCTTCATACAAGGCCAGATCTTTCTTATGTTGTTGGTGTTGTCAGTAGATTCATGGAGAGGCCAACTGAGATACATCACAAGGCAGTGAAGCAGGTGCTTCGATACCTTCAAGGCACTATACACTTAGGTCTAGTGTTTCAAAAAGGAGGCGGTGACGAGGAAATAGTGGGTTACTCTGATAGTGATCTCGCAGGTGACCTAGATGACCGGAAAAGTACGGGGGGCATGGCGTTCTACATTAACGATAGTCTTGTTTCGTGGAACTCTTAGAAACAGAAAACAATGGCATTATCCTCATGTGAAGCAGAGTTCATGGCTGCAGCAGCGGCAGCATGTCAAGCACTTTGGTTGAAATTATTTTTGTTTGAACTAAGTGGTTCGAAACCTAAGGCAGTGAAGCTCTACGTTGACAACAAGTCTGCACTTGCACTCATGAAAAACCCAGTTTTTCATGGTCGTAGCAAACACATCGACACGAAATATCATTTCATTCGAGAGTGTGTTAAAGGAAGTCAAATCAAAGTAGAGTTTGTTCGAACGGATGAACAGAAGGCCGACATACTTACGAAAGCTTTGCCAGCATCAAAACTGGTGATGATGCGACACCTGATTGGTGTTCGTGATCTCGAACCACGCCAGGACTAAGAGGGAGAATGTTGTATTACTCATGGCTGTTACAACGTTTACAAATAAATGGAAGATCTGCATTAATGAGGAAAACGGCAGATTTGCAATGATGAAGAAAACAAAATATTTGCAATAATGAGGAAAATAGAATATTTTCAATAAATTTCATTAAATTAGAAAATTAAGAGTTTTTTTTTATTTTAGTATAAATAAAGTGTATGTTACTCTTATTAGAGCAAGAAAAAATAAGAGAGAGATAACAACTCTTGTAATCGTTTTTTTAGGATTTTATAGAAATTTCTCAAAGTTTTGTGAGTGATTCTCTTCCTGGGCCAACAGCACAGGGGAGGGTTTCTGCAGAATCGCGATATAAGGTAAGAATACCGAAAAATATAGATAAAACTTTCGGTATTTCTTTTTATTAAAGGGCGACAGTTTTACCTATATCTTTCGGTTTTGAGAAAAAAAGGCAATATAACTAAATCTTTCGGCTTTAACATTGAATACCGAAAGATATTCCTTAATTTTTTATAATTTCATTTTCAATCTTCTTTCGTTTATAATTTTATATTATCATTCACAAATTAAATACAATCCTCTATTTTAGAAATGAAACACAACACATACAAACAAAAATCATAAACTCACATTCTAATTAATTAAACACAAACACAAAACTTATACATGTTTATATAATCAAATAAAAACATATACTTGTAAAACAAATCAAAATCCATATATACATGTATATATAATTAAATAATATTCATATACTTAGAAATCAACACACCAATTCAAAAGGGAAAGAAATTAGTTTAGAGTGACCAAAATCAAAAGATTTAAGATAAATCTTTCGGTGTTCTTTAGTAAAACCGAAAGATATACATAATAACTCATATATCTAGGATCTTTAGTTTAAACTTACCAGTTTTATTTATAATAAAATATCAAGATTTTGAAGAGAAATTAATTTTATATAAAATTTTATTTTTTATAAAATATTTTAACTATTAGGTTACTTATGATTGGTTGAATTTAATTTATAATTTTGTGTATTGATAAATTTTTGACTCACGGATTGATTCATATATTAACTAACATGTTATTAATACTCATGTAATGAATATCTAAATTGTTGTGAACGCAAAACCCGACAACCTTTCATTAATATTACAATATAATTTATACGCTCGTGTAAACCAATCTATGATTTTTTCAATATTTTCGACTTTGGTTCCATTGGAGCAAGTAAGAAAGTTGGTAAATGCTTCAAATTGGATTCTACAATATAAAATTGTGTTATGTCCAAAAACAAAAAAAAATCAAATGATTTTATTGATACATTTGAGTCTTATGAGTTTAAACCTACTATATTTTTGTAAATAAAATATTGAGATTTTGAAAAAAAAAAACTTTAATATACTTCGCCCTGAGTAAAAATAAGAATATACTAAATCTATTTTCAATTAAAAAAAACTAATAATATATAATAATTCAAAATAATAAGCTATACTCATATATACTCAATTTTTTTTTTAAGAAAATAGAGTTGTCAATTTGTTGGATACATCATCAAGACTTGTTAATCAAATAGCTGAATTAGGGCTCAGGTAAATTCTTTTTCAAAGAACATTTTTAGATTAATAAATGGAAAAAAATGTTAAAGAGTTGTTTTCAATGTGATTTGTAATCTTGTTATTTTTTAATTTTTAATTTTGCATTTGAAATTTATTATTTATTATTTATAAGTTTGTGTGACATATTTAAATGCTTTTACTTTTAAAATTATTTTGTAATGTTTTTTGGATTTTAACAAATAATTTATACCATTTCTAAGAAAAAAACATATTTTCAAGTATAATATTTTTTTATTAATCTCATGTCGTGTCAAATTCATAACAAAACAAATAAAAGTTTCAAAATAAAATTTTCACAAATAACATCATCACACTACTCTACCACTCTAAAATTTGCAGCAACTTTGATTTAACCTTAATTTTTTTTTTAAAAACGACTTATCGTCATTTGATTAAAAATTCCTAAAAATGAGAAAAAACCACGAGTTTAAAAGATCATTTTAGACAGGCCTAGAATGATTTTAAAGTCGTAACATTCTAAATAAAATCCAAAAAGCTAAAAACGTAAATGAATTATCTGATTACAATGATTTCAATTCTAGTGAGTTTAAAAAACGGTAAATTTCAGTTCCTGCAGATATTCCAGTTATGCTCCGTGCTTGGGATTCTTCTCCACATTTCCGCGAGGGCGCTACAATCCGATACAATATCTTTTCATAACACTTCAACGCTCTTGCGGGTTCTGCCATATACCCTTCCAAAACCGCACTTGAACACGCTTGTTGTAAATCTATTTCCCTTGACTTTGAGTAGTGCAACTTTTTTGATTTCATTCCATTCGCTCGAGAAACTGATTAGCTCCAGACTTTTATAGAATCTGTCCCAAATCTTCGAAGCAATACAGCAGCTCCCGAATAGGTAATCTATGGTTTCTTCATTTCCTATGCATAGAAGACAGCTCGCGTCCGGGATGCTCATATATTTACTGATACGATCACGAGTGATGAGTCTTTCCCAGAAGACGAGCCATAAGATGAACTAGTGTCGATGGATAATCTTCGTTGACCATACAAGATGAGCCCATTATACTTTCTGCGCTTTTTCCCGGGTTACCTTCCAATATTTTCTTCGATACAAGCTTTCCATTGTCCTCAGCTTTCTATTCATGAATATCCGGTCTGTCGTATAGTTCTATGTTACTTATACGATCAAGTATCCTTTTTCCTTCTGGAATTCTTCTTAGGAGCGAGTTCCAATTTCTATCTTTGATTTTTATGATTTTTGCTTTTGCGCAGTCCCTTTTGATACAGATATTTTGAAACTCCTCCTTGTGGATGATAAGATAGTTTTCGAACCAGGGGTCTTACCAGAATAGAGTGTCTTTCCCGTCCCCTTGCCGGATGTCGTAAAGATCTACAATATCGTTTCTTAGTTTAAGAATCTTTTTTAGAGACAAGCTCATACCTTCGTGAATTTTGCAGGTCCATATGTTAGTTTTGTGTTTCATAAATCTCGTATGCACCCATTTAATCCATAGTGACTCTTGATTGTGCTCCAAAGCCCATAGATGCTTGAAGGTTAGAGCCTTATTCCACTCGATACAGTTCTTCAAGCTGATCCCTCCCTCATCCTTCGGTTTACAGAGAGCGATCCATTTGACTTTCTTTCCTCCTCTTATGTTACTTCCCTAGATAAAGTTCCTCATCAGCGTGTCGAGATCCTTATTACCTTCTTCGGAATTACCATCTGTTGCGCCCAGTAGCCAACTATTCCCATGACCACATTTTTAATAAGTTCGATTCTCCCTGCATAAGAAAGTTTTTTTTTGCTTCCCAGTCAGATATCGTGTATTTTACCTTTTCAATCAGCGGCTTGTAGTGTGAGATCTCGATCTGCTTCGCGGTTAACGGAATTCCTAAGTACCATACGGGAAAACTGCCTTCCTTGATGCCCATGATGTTGAAGATGTACTGTTTTGTTTCGTCCTTCACGCCTCCATAAAATGCCACACTTTTTCTTTCATTAATACTTAAACCTGTAACCTCAAAAAAGAACGTTAGTGCAGCCCTAATAGTTTTAATGGAATCAACGTCTACGTGCGCTAGAATGAACAAATCGTCAGCAAAGCATAAATGGGTTACCTCCTCTACCTCACATAATGAGTGAAAGATGTATGGACGATTCTTTCGAAACATCGCGAAGATGCTCTCAAAGATCGTCATGATAGATACGAAAATATAAGAAGAGAGGGGGTCCCCTTGCCTTACCCCGTCTTCACCCTTAAAATAGCCTCCATGGACTTCATTGATGCTAACAACAAAGCAGAATGTTGAAACGCGTAGCATAATCCAATCGATAAAAATTATAGGAAAAGCAGAAACAACTAGAAAGTCCCGAATGGTTTCCCATCTAATAGAGTCGAAAGCTTTCTTGATATCTATTTTGAAAGCCACTCTCGAGGATATTTTCTTTTTTCTGTAGCCTTTTAATATACTCTACATGAGAAGAATATTATGAGAGATTGTCCTACCGGGGATGAATGCAAATTGATTAAGATTTATTAATTTTCCTATGACATTTTTAAAGCGTTTATAAATAATTTTTGAAATGATTTTATAAATCACATTGCAGCAGGAACTTGGTCTGAAATCTTGTACTTTTTTGGGTACCGCAGTTTTGGGGATCAAGGTTAGGACCGTTGTATTCCATTTCTTTAACATCTTTCTGTTCTTGAAAAACTCCATAACCCCATCAATTACGTCTTTACCCACAACCGACCAATTGTCTTTGAAAAACTGTGCATTAAACCCATCAAGACCCGGACTTTTATTCCCATCAATACTAAATAGAGCTTCTTTAACCTCAACCCTCGTGACCACCCTTATCAGCTCGCGACTATCTTCTGCAGAGATTTTCTTATCAATAATCTGATACAAGGTATTTAGGTGACTTTGATATTGCTTTTTTGTACCTATAATTTGCTTATAGAAATCGATAGCCAGATCTTGTACACCCTTTTGACCCTGAACATATTTACTATCATCATTTTTCAGCTTGTACACATTGTTTCTCAAGTTTCTAGCCTTGCTTTTTCTGTAGAAGAAAACTGTGTTTTTGTCACCCAACTAGAGTCAACTCTGTCTTGATTTCTGTCTAACAAAATTCTCTTCAAGTAGACTCAGCTTCCTGAAGTTTTCAAGTGCATACATTTATGTTTCATTGAGTTGTTCATCACTATCATCCCTTAATAACCTTTTCTGAACCTCTTCCAGTTCTTCTCTAGCAGCCAGAACTCTATTGGAGATATTTCTGAACATCTTCTTGTCAAAGCTTTGGAGATGATTCTTTATGAGCTTAAGCTTCTCAGAAACCCTGTACATGTTGGAACCCCTGACATCTATTGACCATACTCTATCGAAAATACCCTTGAATTTGTCGTTATCCATCCACAATTTGAAAATTTTAAAGGGCCTTTTGAACATTTCTTCCTTTTCCCAGAACAATTTAATCGGGCAGTGATCAGATATACCCGGATTCAGAACGTGAATTTGACTTCTCGAAAATCTGTTAATCCAGTTCTCATTTACCAGAAATCTGTCAATTTTACTTCTTCTAATTTTCTCATTCCCTCTCGTAGAAGACCAAGTGAAGAAGTTCCCAGAATTGGTAGGCTCGATACAACCCATATCTATGATGCAGTCATTAAAGTCAATCATATCCCAAGTTATTTCAGATTTTGGGCTACGATCATATTCTTTTCTGGTTACGTTGTAATCAACAAGGACAACCCAAGATTTATCACTACCGATCTAGTTTCTGAGACAATTCTAGAGGAGTCTTCTGTCAGTGCTTGAGTTGCTACCATAGATAATAGAAGGATTAAACACGATTCTTTTGATTCTGTCTTTGACCTCCACCAGGATTGCTTGTTCATTCGAAAAGAGAGCCCTGACCTCAGCAACTTTGTTATCCATAATAACCCAGATTCTAACCATTTTGTCATTTGAGTTTTGAATGATTTCCCAGCTACTACCAATACACAACTTGCTAACCTTCTCAACGTTTCGACTATTGACTTTTGTCTCAAGAATACTCATAATAGTGATCTTCTGGTTCTCAATGATCCTCCTAATTTCTTTGTATTTTAGAGGGTCATTGAGTCTCCTTATGTTCCATGTCACTATATTCATGAATGAGTATAAGTGTTGGGTTCTTGACTTTCCAAATTGTCATGGACCTCTTCATCAGAGAAATCATAAGAATCACTTGCCTCGCTATCCTCAATGGCTATAGTTTTATTACATGGATTACTATTGCCATTGAGTGGGGGTTGCCTCATGTAATTCTCATCTTCTCCCGTGATAGAGTTAGTGGCTTCTGGATCCAGGATCTTTCTACTTTGTCTTCGATTTTCAGCTTATTTTGCTTTAGTAGGTCTTTTCTGACTTTGAACCTCATCAATACTATATTCATGTTTGTTATCGATTTTAATTTGCCCTACTTCAGAACTAAGGATCACTTCCTTATTCAAGACCAAATTGTCTTCTTCTGCACTTAATCTTTTGATTTCACAAAACCCAAGATTTCCCAATTCATTCTTAAGAGCTTATTTATTACTTGTTCCAGGATTCTCCTGTTCATTATCTCGAAAGGTGGCTCTAAGACCAAGGATTAGGTCATTTCGAATTCTGATGACATTGTTTTTTCGGTTCCTTCTTGCAATCCTAGAACTGTGAAGAGTGGACTCAAGACCTATTGGAGTGCCTTCAGACCCAATTTTGCTTGTTTCATATGGGCCAAGTATTCCATGTCCCATAGATCTTTGATTTCTAGAAATTTTAGAACCAGGACATGTAGTTGCATCCAGACCAATTCTTTGATCAGTATTGGTACCGGTGGAGTTAGGACCATCAATAATAGCATCCACAATAATAGAACTTGTGCTAGTATCAGGACCAATATAACCGAGATCAGTAATGATTTCACATTTTTCATCAAGACCGATAGTAGCTAGTCTGGTAGCTTGAGTAGTTTCAGGATTAGCAAGTCCGGGACTAGGCTTAACATGGTCAATATGGCTAGGAATGGTAGCATTATGAGAAGCTCTAGGACCGGTGTGGCTATGTCTAACTTTACCAGGACCGATACCCTGACCAGGACCGACATTTTGAATAGGACCTGTTCTTGATAAAACAGAATTCCTAGGACCAATGCCCTGAACATGATCGATAGGATCAGCGGATTTAACCTTAGTCTATGCGTATCAAATTAGTACCCACATAAATCACTAGTTGATCTAGTGATATTCAAGTGTGTAATTGAACACTTTAATCATTAAATCACTTATAATTTTGAATTTAATTTATAATTTTCTGTATGTATATATATATATTTATTTAACTTTTGATTAATAGGTTAATTCGTATATTGACCATGTTATCCATATTAATTCCCACCCACATACATAAAGCTCCAAAACAAATGTCATTATTTAACATTTATCACTATAAACACAATAATTAAAATATAATTATGTGTTATGTAATTCATAAAACATAATTAATTGTGCATTTGAAAATTATTTTTTAACTTTTGTGTGATAATTTGAAATGTTTTTACCTTTTAAAATTATTTTATAATATTCTTTTTGGATTTTAACAAATAATTTAGTACCATCTCCTAAGATTTGTTTTTCAAATATAAAAAAAATTGTTTATCCAATGTCGTGTCAAATTCGTATTGAAATATGAAAGTTTCGAAATAAATTTTCTCACAATATCATATCACAAATTTCGCACTCACATATACCACAATCATTGTCATTTAAATTAACTCTGAAATTTTTTTCAATAGAGATTTGAATCGTCTCTGCATATATTTACATTCAAATTTGCACTAGTTGAGATTCGAACTCTATGAGTAATTAAACATTTTGACCAATAGATCACTTCTGAAAACATAATTTATATATATATATATTGAATGTAAACATTTGACCCGCAGGTTAATATGCATATTGACCTAGAGCCAGTCCCATGTTTTGGACTACCCCTAATAGAAAAAGTTCGATATATTTTTGTTGTCTTAGGTCTAGTTTAAAGAATGAATAAAAAATGGTTTTTTGGTGAGATTTAAACCTATAACTAAATAAAAGTTTTAAGTTTTTATCTTGAACAACTAAGCTACAACATTTTATGTTTAAAATTACAATAAATTTAAGTAAATAGCTTACTACTTTTAATAGATGGGCTGCCCTAGGAGTAGAGTCATCAATTTGGGTTAGGCCCGTTGGGTTGTCCGATCCCGCCAAACAATTTAGACATGTTAGATTGAAATATTAGTAACCCATTTGAAAGTGGGTCTACACGGGCCAGTCTGCTCAGGTCGCGGGCCTAGGCGGATCGGGCTTGGGTTGCCCGCTGGTTGGCAAAAAAATCTAATCTGATTTATAGCATTATAAATATGCCGCATAGCCCTAGTTTTTTTCTCTCTCAGGCAGCACTATAACAATCAATACTCAATACTTCGGCCCGCGAGAAAGGTGATGAAAGAGAAGGATTTGACATGGATTATATCTCGATTGATAATATTTAAAGAGTGTTGATTTTACAGAAATTTCTATTTTATGAATTTTTTTAAATTTTAGTTACTTTGTAGAACTATTTGGTCAATTAATGTGTAACGATAGACAAAACTCTTGTTTGGTATGTATTACTATTTGATCATGTTCTTGAACTCTTGTTTTTTAGAACTATTAATAATTTTTATTTGTAGTGAGACAACCCACGGGCTGACCCGCATAACCCACAACCCACCAGGATGGTGGGCCGGCCCACCGTTGAACCGTCAAATGATGAGTTTTGTGAGTAGGCCCGTCCCGCCATAGGTTGGCCCGTCTGACCGCTCTACCTGGGAGTGGAATGCCCTAGCCTCTAGCCCGAGGGCTTGTCGGGAATACTCTAGAGCCAGCCCTAATTGACCAACATTATATCCATACTCATTTGCACTCCATAAAGATTCAAAACAAATGTTAGTTTTTAAGATTTATTACTACAAACAAATTAATTAAAATATCATGATGTATTATCTAATTCATAAAACACAATTAGTTGTGTATTTGAAATTTATTATTGGTAAGTTTGTGTAGTAATTTTAAATACTTTTAATTTTCTGGAAGCACTGAAATTTTACCTCCCTAAATTATAAGTAATAAATAATTATTTTGAATAAATAATTATTTTTGAATAAATAAATTTAAAATAATCAAAATTAAGGCCAAATCAAAATAATTTATTAAGATAATTAATCTCAATTAATTAAAATTAAGATAAGGCCAAAATAAATAATTTGAGATGAATGTTGCACTCATTTTATCCGAAACTAATTTTATGAGAGATCAAATAAATTTAATAAATAATTTGAGATAAATGTTATATCCATTTAAATAATAAAAAAAAGACAAAATAAATATTTTTGTCTATATATTTGGTAGATTAAACAAAGCCAAGTGAGTGAAAAGAAAACCAATTTTAAACAAGTTTCAAGGCTGGGAAAGCGTTGTAATCTAGTTCACTTGACAATAGTAGACTGCATCACACGTTAACGCCAGACATCATTCAATGGACAATAGTAGACTGCGTCACCCATTACAATGGATCAACTAACGCGCAGACCAACGACGTTAACTCGAATGCAGACGAAACGTTAGCCGCTAATGGAACGTGCACCCCAAATGTTTGTTCGCACTTTGGACTGAAACAACATTATTTCAACCTCGTTTTTTCTTCTTCCTCACGATGAACTGGATCAACATCGGACGAAACTTTTGATTTTTTCTAAAGTGAAACTCGGTTGATACTGAACCAAATAGAGTAATTCAAAGGATGAAATGATCATCCTAACATGCTGATCATTTCGCCTATTATCATAGGCTCAATCATTAGTGGCTTTTTTTCTGAAATTCGATCTACTTATCATCCAACTAACCTTGGCTGGTTAAATAGCTCTCCTTGGTCAATACGAACGCAATGATCAAAATCATAAGCCTCCAATCCAACTTCCAAAAAATTCGCCATTAAATTTCAATCCCTAAATAAATTCGACGAAGTTCTAGTTCAATGCTATTGTAAAACCCTAAACCCTAAAAATTCAAAATTAATTGACGATTTTACAATCAAATAAATAATATTTTCAAATTAACTATTTTTAATTAATTTAAAAGTTTTGATTATTTTAAATCTAAAAAAATCATTTAAATTTGATCATAAAAGTTAATTATTATTATAATTAATTTTTAAAGATTAAAATACATTTTTGTATAAATCTTTTAAAGATTTTCAAATAAAGGCTAAATAAATTCTTTGAAATGAAAGTCTTTCAAAAGCTCTATGGGACCACGTGATTTCCGGTTTAATACCCACTCTCAAATTCACAGCAACTATGATTAATACTCACTTTCAAATTCACACTAGGTGATATTCGAGTTGAAATTTGAATCTTGGTTTCGAATGTTGAATTTAAACAATTTAACCACGTTGATATTCAAATCTTGGTTTTGAATGTGGAATATAAAGAATTTAACCATATGTTGATATTCAAAAATTTTGGTTTCGAATGTGGAATATAAACAATTTAACTATTAAATCCATTTTGAATGTTGATTTTAATTTATAATTTTGTGTATATATATATACTTTATATTCAAATTTTTGACTCACCGATTAATTCGTGTATTGACCAACATTTATTCATACTCATCTACTCTCACATAAAAGTCCAAACCAAATGTAAGTATTTTACCTTCATCACTACAAACACATTAATTAAAGTATAATAATGTGATTGAACTCATAAAACACAATTTATGAATTCATAAAACACAATTTAGATCTTAAAAAACTCAATACTCTAACATTAAAAAAAACTCATAAAAAATAATACAAAATTTAAAATTATATTGTTAATCATTTTTTTAGAAAAACGGTTAAAACCATTTCATTAAAATCCCAAAATGGGAGGGTCAATAATCAAAGCTAGACAAACCTTAACTATGATTAAGGATGACAATCAAAAGATCCTAAAAAAATTGATTATTAGCATTCATACATTCTAAAAAACAGAGATTACAAACAGAAAAGACTACATTCAAACCTAATCAGCCCAGCCTGAGATTTTTGCATGTCATCTATCTTCATTGAGATGCCTTCTTCCCCTTCCTCTTTCTCTTCCTCTAACGATAAAAAGAGATTTTATTGAAGAGGATGATGAGTATTGTTGTTTCTCATTTTGAATTCTCTCTTTGTACGAGTCCGTTCTAATTTGATAGAAAAAATTGTTTCTGAGAATTTCATGGTTTTTACCTTTGTTATCTTCAACTTGAATTTATGTATTCTTGTCTTCCTTATCTTCAACTTCAGCTTCAGACTCCACATCAGTTTTATAATCTTCTTTATTGAATTTAGAATTCTCTATTTCAGCTTTGAAATTCTGGGTGTTTAAATCTTGAGTTTCCTCAACAACAACTTGAGGTTCATCTTGCATTTTAGGCCTAATCTTTTGCATTACAAAACAAATTCTTTTTCCCTCTTCACCTTAATTCCCTTTACTTTCTTTCTTTCGCTGTTTTCTTTTTTCTCAAAATCCTTCTTGCTTTCTTCTATAAATGTTTGATCTTTGAGTTTAGTCTCCCCTATTTCCTTCTCTTTATTTTCTATTTCCTGACTTTTCTGCTCTTCTTCTTTAACTTTATCACATTTATTGTGCAGAAAAGTGTTACAGAAAGTATACCTTTTTGGTTTTCATTCATAAGAGATCTCCATGACATTGCGTTTTCCTTTTCTGTCAACAACTGTCATCTTCATTGGCAGGACATTCCTAGGATGCACTTAAATGCTAATTCTAGAAAAGGACAAGTGATCTCCTCCTTCAGTTATTGGGTCCATATATAATGGTTTCCCAATTGTACCTACAAAGTGACTAATCACTTCAGCATTGTACATGTGGGCTGGAATGTTCTAGAGCTTGAACCAAATCTAGGCAGTTTCCTTTGGTCTACTATGTAGATTCATCTCTTCTGACCACCTTTTCTGCTTCATGCAATTTTATCCTATGTAAGTATGCCCATTCTTCCGGGATTTCTTTCAGATTTGAGCCCATTTTGAATTGCAAGAAGTAAAGGTCATGTATATTTGCAGAAACTTTTACAAGCCTTTTTTCTCCCCACTATTTAATTAGATCCTCCCTGGTAGTTGGAAATGATACTCTGTTTTTCCCAATTAAGTTTCCAACAACCAAAAACTCCTAGTCTTCAATACATTTCTCCTCTACTTTAGAAGGTAATTTAAATTCAAAAGGAGAGTTGAGTACCTCTACCTTTTTTTGGATATCCACCAAGTAGATTTTTCCTTCGTAGGCATGATCTTCAGATTTCTTTTCTGCTTTATTCTTCCATACCTCGTTGACTTTCCATGTTGAATTACTCCTGATAGTGTAGGTATTGGTTTTGGGAGCTTTCATCAACTCCTTCATTTCATCATTAGGCCATTTAATTATCTCCTCATATTTTGTTTTTTTCAGAAAATTCCAGTCATGGAGATAATGAATATTGAGTTGGACTGTTATTTGCTGAGCTTTCTCTTTATTAATTGTGATTTCTCCCTTCTTAGCATGCATTAGGAGTTTGGTAATCTGGTTTTTAAGACCAAACAAGTTGAGTTTTTCATTATAACCGACCTTCCAAATTCCTTATTTCTTCCCCTGTTATCCTATAGCATTTTCTTCAGAGTTTTTAACAGCAATTGGTTCTTTACCTTTGCTACATTCATGTTTTAACTGAATTATTTCTTCAGCAATCCTACCAATTTTCTTTTCAGCTACCTCCCTTAAACCTTCCATCATAAATTCTTTGACTTTCTTATATTTATTACTTTTCTTTCTTCTCTTTTTAATTAAAAAAATAGAACAAAGCAACAAAGAAGAATAATTATAGAATAGGGTACACTAGAAATCCTAGATATACAAAATAGGGTAAACCAAAAACCTTAACCTTCCAACCAAGCTTTGTAGATGAATGACCGACCTAGCAATTAGAGTTGATACCGTGTCGTTCGTGCCGTTTGTGTCGATTGTGCCGACCGTGCGAATGTTTGACAAGCGACACTGAGCAACTAACAACGTGAACACAATAAGCGAACCGCGACCTTGATACCGTGCACATCGTGTTGATCGTGTCGTTCCTGTCAATTGTGTTGATCGTGTCGTTCATGCCGATCGTGTCGTTAATGCTGATCGTGTTGTTCGTGCCAATCGTGTTATTCATGTATTCGTGATGAGAGAATTTGCTACCGGAATTTTCGCCGAAAACCTAAAATCTCTAGAGCTTTTCTCTCTCCAACCATTTAACCAATTAGCTAATATGATTTATCGTTTTTTTTTTCTGATAATCATTTTTATAAAATGATTTGAAAGGGTTTTGCAGTCCTCAGTGATGTGTGACTCTTGTTGGTGGTATAATTTATTTATTTAAAGACCCACCCTAGGTAGAAAATCGTTTTTAGTGACAATTGAACTAGACATATTATCTCAATCAAAAAAAATTGGAGTTGAGGATATCGGTCATGCCATATGACTAATAGCGTCCGAGCGATATAGTCAATACAATAGTGAATTAAATTCTTGCAAGAAATATAAAATAATACCATAAAAAAATATAGTGTTAACTAACATTTAGAATAGCTATCCAACTAAAGAGAGTATCTATATATAAGAAAATCTTTCTTAAAAGGTTCTCATAGCAGTAGTTATCGTATAAAGAATAGGATAAAAATGACTATTGGAGTGTTGCCCAACAAACATCAAATAAGAATAAGAAGGAAAAGCCTAACACTAGGGGATTCAGCCAAAGAACTTTTAAAATTTTTCTATTTATCTCTTTGACTCGCTTTCTTTATAGATAGATTGACTTTTCATTTCAGACATCCACAGGATCGTATCTATGTGTTGGAGAGGTAGAAATTTTTAAACAATACTCATCTCATATATTTGTGTACTAGGATGTGTTTGACATTTAGTCTTCACATTTGGCGGTATTATACTGTGTTGTTTAGAAATAATTTCCACATTGCATTTACAATAGTCCATAATTAATTATGTGGTTATAGCTTTACATTATTTTGATTGTTAGGTCCACAACATTATTCTGTATAAGATGGGTCATTTATTTTATATTTTTCTTTTTGGTTGGCATGTAACTATAAGTCTCCAAAATTAGTGAATTAAAAGTGATTGTTTATAAAAATAATTATTTAAACCTAAGTTTATTATCTAAAGAATGTTTATTGTTTTAGGGTAATATTTGAAGTATCTAATGAAAAATCCATTAAGCTTACTGAAAACAATATTGGAAACCTTTAAAGTATAATTAAGTGAAAAAATCAATAGTAAAAAATTTCAGAAATTACAACTTGAAATTCTTTTTTCAAAGTTATTATCATGAAGATAATAATACAAACCCATAAAACAAAATTCAAAATAAGGAAAAAATACAAGACCTAATAAAGAAAAGGACATTATTTTACGATTAGGTGAATTAAATTGAAACTTTATTCTTCAAGAACATTCAAGATTTTGCTTAGCATAAGTCGAATTATAAATCTTTCTTATTTTTTGCAAAATCGTTTGTAGGTAATAATGTTTACCTTAAATTTTCAATTTTTTTATTCAAAATATTTATATCATTTTGGAGAATAGATCAACTATATTTGATTAAAAATGCCAAAGGTTAACGCTGATTTAATTTTAATCTCTTATTTTACTATTTATTGATGTCGAGTAAGATTTGCTAAAACTCGTAACTATTAAAAAAAAAACACAATTTGTATAACTTTCATCAACCTTGATATCAACAAAAAGTCGATATAAATACTCTTCACATTTAATGTAACAAATTACACAATTTTATAAAAAAAACATAAATTAATCAAGATTTGGGCCTCCTCGAGATGGTCAATTAGAAAATCCACGAATTCCTCCTTACTGCAGGTTTTCCAATTATTTTCATTGATTGGATTATGCAATGTGTTTCCACTCCTCACTTTGTTGTGAGCGTGAATGGTATTCATGGAGGCTTTTTCAAGGGTGAAAGGGGAGTAAGGCAAGGAGACCCTATATCTCCTTACCTATTCGTCTTAATAATGGAAATTCTTGACTGCATTTAAAAAATGCTTCTGAGAAGTCATCATTTCAAATTTCACCCGTACTGCAAAGAAGAAGCGCAATAACCCATATATGTTTTGCAGATGATCTATTTTTTGTGGCTTATGCGGATGTTGAATCTGTTAGTATAATCAAAGAAGCTCTAACAATCTTTTCGAGTATTACAGGTCTATACATCAATGAGGACAAAAGTCAGGCTTTCTATGGAGGGGTTAATGAAGAAAGGAAAGAAAACATTTTCAATATTATGGGAATCAAGGAAGGTGAACTACTAGTGAAATACCTTGGAGTACCCCTGTCATCAAAACAACTCCGATACAATCACTTTAGACAACTGGTAGAAAATGTTAGAAATTCTGTCTTGGGTTGGGCTACGAAAAAAGCTGTCTTATGCAGGTAGAATCGAGCTCGTTAAAAGAGTCATTTTTGGAATTATTGGCTACTGGGCACAACAGATAGTCATCCCAAAGAAAGTAATGGCTGAACTCGATAGAATCATGAGAGACTACATATGGGGAACACAAGGCAGAGGAGGAAAAAAAGTTAAATGGGAGGATGTTTGCACTCCCATAGAAGAAGGAGGACTATGAATAAAAAGTTGTGTTGAATGGAACAAAGCCCTCACCATCAAGAGCTTATGGGAGTTGGAGCAAAAAGCGGACTCCCTATGGGTCAAATGGGTGCATACAAGATTTATGAAAGAAGAGCAGAGTATCTGGACACTAAGCATCAACGAAAGAATGGCATGGTCATTGAAGAAAATCCTAAAAACAAGAAAAGATGCCTTTCAAATGGTGAAAACCACAATTGAAAATGGAAGAGGGCTACTATTCTGGCATGATCCTTGGCTGGATAATATTCCCATTATATTCAAAGAAGAAATGGAAGGAAACAGAGTTAGAAGAGAATACATCAAGTACTCATTTAGAGACGTATATGAAGGTAGATGTGATTAACTTTTGAGGCGTATTCCAGAAGGTGATAGAATCCTAAACCTAATGAGGCAGAAGCAACTCAATGAAAATAATGATGAAATAAGCTGGAAAACAGAAAGCAATGAGAAGTTTATTACAGGAAAGGCATGGGAAATGGTTAGAACAAGAGGACATGAGGTAGATTGGCATAATGTGGTATGGTCTCCAAAGATTATTCCTCGTCACCAATTTATTCTCTGGCTGGTATACAGGAAAATGTTGACAACAAAAGACAAAATTCGAAAATATATAAACATTCCTGATATCAACTGTGTCCTATGTTCGGGAGTTGAGGAAAGCATAAACCATTTATTTGGGGAATGCTCTTTTGTAATACAAATCTGGAGGATGTATGCTGCAAACATGAACATCATCAACTTTCCAAGAATATGGGAAGAAATCCAAGAGTGGATGAAGAATAAAGCAAAAGGAAGATCCTTCTATGTATGTATGTTGAAATGCTACTTTGGAGCAGTAATCTACAATATCTGGAAATAAAGAAATTCAAGAACTCACAGTGGAAGAAGTAGAACCGCTGAAGATATTTGGAGAGATATAACTTCAGATGGAAATGCACTCATTCAATCCTGGAGAGGAATCGAAAGGAATGAAGAGAATAGAAAGCTCTGCCATATATGGGATATTTCGTTTGAGAAGGTCACAAGTAGAATAAAAGTAAAAACGTTGTAGGCGCTATTTTGATTATTGTTATTGTCTGTAATTCAATTATTGTTTCATTGTCAAATCTAGAAATTGTCTAGATCTGATCTTAAACTTTTGTATTTTTTTCCCTCTTTTGGGTTTTTTTAATGAAATGACACTAACCTGTTTTCCAAAAAAAAAAAAAAAATAGACAATATCAATAATGTTAAAATTGAAGTTAACTTGTAAGATTTTACAGTTTTATATAAAGTTAACGAGTCTATTTTAAAGACACTCTTCAATAACTAAACTCTTACAATTTTGAAATTTACGATAATAAGATTTTAATATTTTACGAGTTTATAAATAATTTAAATGAGTTTATACTACTTTACATTAAAAAAAAATTATATTTAAAAATTTAAAAATATATATTTATTCAAATAAATGAATTAATATAATTAATGTTTAGTGTTATTTACTTATTGTTAATTATATATTTAAATGTTTAAAATTTTAAAATAGACAATTTTTTTAAAAAGATTTAAAAAAATAAAAACAAAAAATTTAAAATAAAATACATATTTATATAAAATAATAATAATAATAATATAACTAATATTTTTTAAAATTAAACTTTTATAAAATCAAGTAACTCTAAATTTTATGAGTTTCCAACGATTTTACGTAAACTCTCTATATTATCGTATTTGGCAGTTTAAATAGATTGAGAATTAATCAAGATTTGGGCAAAGTCTCCCATCTTTAGAACACAATATCTAAAAAAAAAAAAAAAAAAAAGTTCTACTAAACTAACCAAAAAAAACCTAAAACAAAGAGCAAATAATCACCTTATAACATCATCTAATAAGATTTAATTAAAAACTGTTGTAAAAGACTTGAATAATACCTGGCTAGGCTTAGGAAAGAAGCCAGCAGTTACATTAATAATTTATCTCTTAATCAAAGAAGAAGACGTAAGTAAAAAGTCACCATATTATTACAACAAACCATGCCCACCACCACCCTTGTAAGAATAACATGATCCTTCTTCATTTTCTCCTATAAATACCATCGCCCATTTAAATTCAATCATTCAATAATAATAATAATAATAATAATAACAACAACAACAACAAAAATGTCACTCACCCGTTTCTTAATCCCATCATTGTTATTTCTACTTTCACTCCATTCCCACATTCTCGAAGCAAACACGATCAATCGCGAAAACTCTACACTAGTTCCGACTTCACCCTCTTTGGGTTCACCATGGTTAAGAATGACGGTTAATAACCCTAATGAGAAAACGGGTAAGAACCCAAGAGAGACCGGTTGTAAGAACCGACCATGGATATGTAGGAAAGGCGAGTACCCACCATGGGCCCGTCGCTTCTGTTGCAAGAACCGATGTGTTGATGTTTCGTCGGATGTGAATAATTGCGGGGCTTGTAACATTAGGTGCCCGTTCGGTTGGCAATGTTGTCGCGGGTATTGTGTTAACACGAATTTTAATCCGCATCATTGTGGAAGTTGCCAACATAGATGTCCTATTGGGAGGCGTTGTATTTATGGTATGTGTGGTTATTCTTCATCGGTACCATTATCCATTTCTTCTATCCCAACTATAAAGAAATATGTGCCTCAACATTCATCTTCTAGGTGAAGTAGAAGGACCCCGTTATCTAAAAGGTTTGTGTGATGAATCTGGTTGGAACTGAGTTCAATTAGGATTCTTTTAAATATTTGCATGTTTATTTATATTTGAAATTATAATTATAATGAAATTCAGATGCATTTATTATAGATATTTACATGTTTATTTGTATTTGAAATTATAATTATAATGAAATTCAGGTACAATTATATTTTCTTTAACTCTAAATTCAATTATTTACTATTCAATATCACATTTTGTGCAATGTTTCAGGAGCCGAACTTAAAAGCCGATGAATTTATTTTTATTTTAAAAAAAATCTATTTGAACACTTTATCGTGAAAATTAAAACCAAATAAATATATGTAACAAGAATTATCTTAATTAAGTCATACAATATAACATACAAATTTCTTTGATTCTATTTTTTTTCATATATAAGAAAGAAAACATAATTATATTTAGAATTTGGGTTTATTTATGTTTGTAACTAAGAAATAAATTATATTATATTTAGAGACGTTTTGAACTGTTTTTGTAAGTTAAGTTGAGAATGAGAGGATTTGAATCAAAATTATTTGGTTTTAAATTCGATTTCTGAACAAGATAGTCACATATTCAAAGAAGATACTAAATTCTTTCACATTTCTTACGTATAATATTTTCTTAAGTTAGTTTGTGTGACTAAAAATATACGTAATCTAATAAAAGATTTGAATATTTTTGAAAAGAGATAGATTTTGTATTTATTTTTCAAAAAACATCGTAACGGTATAACTATGTGTATTTTTACAAATTTGGACGTATTTGTGTTTTAAATGAGTGTTTTTCAAAATATACACGTTCAAAATTGCCGAATAAATAATTTTTTCAATCTAATTAATTTTAATTAGTTTAAAGGTAATCAATATGATTGAATTATTTTAAATCTAAAAATTTATTTAAACTTTAATCATAAAATTAATTATTATTATAATTAATTTTGAAATATTAAAATATATATTTTATAAACCTTTTAATAATATTTTAAAGATTCTCAACGCACAAATAAAAACTAAATAAATTCTTCTAAATTAAAGTCTTTTCAAAAACCTTACAAGTACCACTACTCTCAAATTCACGGCAACTATGATTAATACTCACACTCAAAATTCACACAAATTGAGATTGGAATCTGATTTGAGTGTGAATTATAAACAATTTAATCATTATATTTATAATTTTGTGTGTATATATATAATTTTTATATGTAATTTATCCATACAAATTTATACTCATATAAAAGTTCAAACAAATCTAAGTATTTTACCTTAGTAACTACCAACACATTAATTAAAGTATAATAATGTGTTATTAATTCATAAAACACAATTTAGGTCTTAAAAAAACTCAATACTCTAATGTTATAAAAAAAATTCATAAAAAATAATACAAAAAATTAAAATAATATAGTATTAATCGTTTTTAAAAAATGATTTGAAAGGGTTGTGCATCCCTTGGGGTGACTCTAGTTGGTTGTCTAATTTATATATTTAAATTTTTAAAGACTGACCCTAGGTAAAACGACTATTCATAGTTGTGTCTACCTCAATTTAAGATGTTTTTAATAGGAATTAAATCAAAATTAGTCTCTTAAACTAGACTTTTTCGGTATGAACTTTTTTTTATCTCGTGAGTGGACCAGTGCAATCACTCAAAGTCATGATTCATAATAACCGGATTGAGGCTCAGAGACGACTGTCACATGAAGAGATTGAGGCTGAGAGACAAATGTCACGTAAAGTGATTGAGGCTGAGAGACAGCGTTGCGAGGCTGAGAGACTGCGTTCTGAGGAAGCGAGAAAACGTTCTGAGGAAGCGAAAAAACGTTCCGAGGAAGAGAGACTACGTTTTGAGGCTGAGCGTGATCAAATGAGGGAAGAAATGGTTCAGATGAAGAATCAGATTGCAATGATGTTATCTATGTTTCCCGGTGGCCTTCCTCCCCATCCTCCACCTCCTACTTGATTATGATATTTGGGTGTTTTGAATTATGATATTTGAGTATTTTGAATAATTATGACATTTGGGTATTTTGAATTATGATTTTTGGGTATTTTGGATGATGAAATTAGTCTATTTTTGGATTATGAAATTTGTCTATTTTTGAATTATAGGTATTAATAATAAATAAAATAAAAATGAAATAAAAAAAAACTATCTGTAACGGTTTAGTCATTCTTAACGCCGTTACAGATTAAGATATTAGTAACGATTCTTCCTTGATAACGCTGTTACAAATAAACATATTAGTAACGGTTCTTCCTTGATAACGCCGTTACAAATAAGTATATTAGTAACGGTTATTCCATGATAACGCCATTACAAATAAGTATATTAGTAACGGTTATTCCATGATAACGCCGTTACAAATAAGTATATTGGTAACGGAAATGGCAATGACAAAACCGTTACGGATAGATTAACAATAACGGTATTAAAGCCGTTACAGATACCTTTATCAGTAACGGTGTTAAATAGCCGTTACTAATACTTCATAAGTATCTGTAACGTGTGTGTCTGTAACGAACAGTAACAGCGTTGTGTTCCAATACTGAAGATTAATAGTAACGGCTTTTGGTGCTTTTTGTAATGGCGTTAACTCTTACTGATGCATGTTTTATACTAGTGACCTCATTTAAGTTTAAAACGTTTTTAGTGACAATTGAACTAGACATACCCTCCTAATAAAAAAAAATTGTTTGAGTTGGGGAATCAGTCATTTACTTGTTAACAATACTCATCTCATATATTTGTGTACGTACTGGGATGTGTTTGACATTTAGTCTCCACATTTGGCGGTATTATACTGTGTTGTTTAGAAATATTTTCCACATTGCATTTACAGTATTCCATAATTAATTGTGTGGTTAAAGCTTTACATTATTTTGATTCTTAGGTCCACAACATTATTCTATATAAGATGGATCATTTTTTTTTTTTTTTTTTTTTGGCTGTAAGCATGTAACTACAGGTCTTCGAAATTAGTGAAATAGAAGTGATTGTTTATAAAAACAATTATTTAAACCTAAGTTTATTATCTAAAGAATGTTTATTGATTAATATTGGAAGTATCTAATGAAAAATTCATTGAGCTTAGTGAAAACAATATTGGATATAATTAAGTGAAAAAATCAATAGCTAGTAAAAATAATTCAAAATTACAACTTGAAATTCTTTTTTGAAAGTTATTATCATGAAGATAATAATATAAACCCATAAAACAAATTCAAAATAAGGCAAACAAAGACCTAATAAAGAAAAGGACATTATTTTATGATTAGGTGAATTAAATTAAAACTTTATTCTTCAAGAACTTTGAAGATTTTGTTTAGCATAAGTCCAATTATAAATCTTTTTTATTTTTTGAAATATTAATGTGATTTTCTCAAATATAATCGTATGTAGGTAATAATGTTTACCTTAATTAGCAATTTTTTTATTCAAAATATTTATATCATTTTGGAGAATAGATCAACTATATTTGATTAAAAATGCCAAATGTTAACGCTGATTTAATTTTTATCTCTTATTTTACAATTTGTATAACTTTCATCAAACTTGATATCAACAGGAGTTTATATAATTATGCTCTTCACTTTTAATATAACAAATTACACAATTTTACAAAGAAAACACAAATTAATCAAGATTTGGGCCTCCTCTAAATGGTCAATTAGAATTTTACGGTTTTATATAACGTTAACGAGTTCTAGTTTTAAACAAACTTTCTAATAAGTAAAATCTTACAATTTTAAAATTTACGATAATAAGATTTTATTATTTTACGACTTTATAAATAATTTATATTTTATGAGTTTATACTATTTCACATTAAAAAAAATTATATTTATAAATTAAAAAAATATTTAAATATATAAATTAATTAATATAATTAATTTTTAGAGTTATTTACTTATTATTAATTTTATATTTAAATATATAAAATTGAGAAAATATTTTTTCGAAAAAGATTTAAAAAAAAAAAATTGATTAGGAATACTTATTTATATATATATATATATATAATAATAATATAATTAATATTTGTTTTCAAATTAAACATTTATAAATTCAAGTAAATTCTAAATTTTTGTCAACTATTGTATACATTGAGAATTAATCAAGATTTGGGCGACGCCTCCACCTTTATAACACAATATATTAAAAGAATCTACTAAACTAATAAAAAATACAAATACAAAGAGTAAGTAATCATCATATAAAATCAACTAATAATATATATATGTTTGGGAATGAATTTTGAGGTAGCTTTCATAACTCTCAGAGTCATGGGATTCTTAATGATCCCAAATGTAGAGAGTTAATTTTCTTAGTGAAGTGTCTTTGGGAAGGTTATCTGTGGTGTGCAAGTTCTGATGTAACTAATATGACTCCAAAAATAAGTTTTGGAATATATACGTCATTGTCATCAAATACATTTTTTTTAAATTTATTTATTTTAATTATTTTCTTTCTTCTAATATATATATAAAATGTTTTGGAATATAGACGTCATTGTCATCAAATATATCTTTTTAAAATTTATCTATTTTAATTATTTTCTTTCTCTTAATATATATATATATTTCGCTTAATTTAATTTTTCTTTCTTAATTAAATATATTTATTTAATATTTTCTCGTAAATAATTATTATAAATGAAAGATTATATAATATTAAGAATATAATCATCATTAATTTTATATACATATTTTATTCTCTTATTATATTTGTATATAAATAAAAGCTTAACATATTAAATCAAAATATTATAAACCTATAAATTAAAAATAAGAATATATATATATATATATTATATATATATAAATATTTATATTACAGTTTTTTTCTTTCTTAAAAAAACGTTAAATATATATATATATATATATATATATATATATATATATATATATATATATATATATATATATATATTTAACATTTAACGTTTTTTAAGAAAGAAAAAAACTGTAATATAAATATTTATATATAAACAAATATTTAACGTTTTTTTAAGAAAGAAATTAATTGGAAAAACTGTAATATAAATATTTATATATAAAATTAAATAAATATGTAACATTATATAAATATTATATATTGAAAAATAAATTAAGTGAAAAATATTTTAATTAGAACAATATATATATATATAAAAGAGGAAAAAAATAAAAATTATTTTTATTAATAAATTAATATAATATATTGTGAAAAATTAGATTAAAAAATTTAATTATTTTTATTATATATAATATTATAATATTATTAACCGATAGATTTGTTTTTAATATTAGTATAATTGATATAATTAATTAATTAATTTATTTTTATTTGTATGAATATGAAAATTTTATATAATTGATGGTTATTTAAAATTTAAATTAAGAAATATATATACATACACAAAATTATAAAATTATTTCAACAAAAGTGATATAACGGTTAAAGTGTTAACATTTTATACTGAAAAATAGGGTTTGAATACTTTTAAAAAAATAATTATTATAAAAACTTTCTTCTATTGAGGAAATGTCGACTTGAGTAATACAAACATGACTTGAGTAATCAAACATTGGTGATAAAACTTAAGAGTTTGTCCGTGAAGGTATTGTCGTCTTAGAATAAAGCAAACACTGATAAGAAAACTTAAGGGTTCATTCACTTGTGGGTGAGTGAAAGGCAAAAAGGCTTAGTTGAATTCTTAAGTATGGTGAGAATTAATTAATAATGCTTTTTTTTAGTATTACAATTATTAATTAATTTTATATATATATACATATAAAAATCCATAAAATATAATAAATATTTGTTATTTTAATTTATAATATTCCTATATATATATTTTTAAAAGTATATAAATTAGAAAAGAAATTTAAAATTATGTATATATATAATAAATATTTTTTATTTTAATTTATAATATTCCCATATATATATATATTTTAAAAAGTATATAAATTAGAAAAGAAATTTAAAATTATATATATATATATATATATATAATAATAATAATAATAATAATAATAATAATGCTGTCTTTTTTTTTTTTTTAAATTTCATAGGTTTTTGGGCTCCGGTTATATCTAACTCTAAATTATTTTAAACTTAATATAGATTTGATTAAAGGTAGAAACTCTTTGATGATGAAGATCCTTGTCACCGTCGCGCCATGTTATACTTTGAGATTTTTGTGAGGGAAATGTAGATGATGACGTTCTTTCTTGAAATCAGCATAACAACGGTAAATCGCGCCGATGTCTTCTGATTTGAGCTTTCTGTTTAGTTTTTATTTGTACAGGTGACAAGGTGACAAGGTGACGACTAAACTATCTTCTTCTCTAGATTGTTTTTTAGCTTTCTATTTAGTTTTCTTTTGTGTGACGACTAAAATGTCTTTTGTTTTGAGCTTTCTATTTAGTTTTCTTTTGTAAACGTGGTGACTAAAACACTGTTTTTAATCACTTCTCCGTGAGATAATGGACATCTCTATCCTTTCTTCATATAAGCTTTTGAGCTAATGGTGAGGGGTAAAATCTACTATATGAGCTCTATTACACACAAGTTAAGGGAAATTCATTTATTAAAAACTCCATGGATGTATTATATATGTAGGAACATCCCCTTCCTTCCTTCATATGAATCGACAAATATGGGTAAGCCACATTTCCTTCTCGCTTGAGGCATAAAGAGACACCATTGAACTCATTGAAGTTCTTCTTGCTACATAGCCATGTTGGAATTTATGGGGTCACTAGTATAATAAATAATTGTGCAAATGTCATCTTTAATATAAGCCAAAAGAATATGATCTAATGTGAAATTAAGTTTATGACTTATGGGTGTATTTGTCATTAATATAAAGTGAGAATACCTAAGTGACATCTCTAATTTTATGAAGGGCTAAATTAAAAATGACCTAATTATAATAACTAACTTAATTTTGGTTATATATAACGATAATGGTCTTCATTTAAAGTACAGACAATTCTATTTGCGTCCCTATCAACAGAGAGAGAAAATCATTGACGCACTCATCAAATTAAAAAGATTAAAGAATCATTCAATTCATGCAAAGTCTAAGAAAGAGAAGATTCATGATTTAATTAGGATCTATTTAGGATAATCTAACAATTGGTATCATAGCCGTCCTAATTATGGATTTATGATACTTTCAAATAATATATATATATATATATATATATATTAGATTATGATAATTTTAATGAAATATATATCTTTCATTAAGATTCATATATTTTGAATTTAGATTAAATTTTATGATATTTTGATAATTAATTTGACAAAGATATATATATATCTTAAATTTGAAAATTTTAATCAAAAAGATATATCTTTCATTAAAATTCATATATAGAGATATATCTTTCATTAAGATTCATATATTTTGAATTTAGATAAAATTTTATAATGTTATATGATTACAATAGATGAATGGATATTTAAATTTTCTGCAATAAATAAGATATAAGATCCTTAAATTTAAGGATATTTGAATTTTCTCTTTTATGCAATATATACGGATGAATTTAGATCATTTTAAAAACATTAGAATATAAAATGTATGATGTTTTTTTTTTTTTGGAAAACAGCTTAGTGTCATTTCATTAAAAATGTATGATGTTATCATCTTATATTTATGGATATTTAGATTCTCTCCTTACTTCTTTATTGTTATCAAATAATTGAGTACGTAAATATAAGGATTGTTGATATTGTTATTTGATAAATAAATTCTCTCTGTAACTAAATAATTATTATTAAGATAATTATGGATATTTAGATTCACTCAAATAAAGAATGATATAATATATATATATATATATTATATATATATATATTATATATATATATATATTATATATATATGGAGAGAATTAAGAATCACATTTTAAAATTAAGAAATTAAAAAAAAAAATTGATTATATTCTTTGTTTGAGAATTAAAAAAGAGTACTGTCATATTTTTTAATAAATTTATTAGTAAAAGAGAAATTTAAATTCTCATGTATTTCGCTATAAGAGTTTTTTGAAATTTGTTTAAGTAAATTATATTATTGATTTGGGTTATATACAATATAATGACATTTAAATTCAAATTAATTATATTATTGTTCATTATTTGGATTGTATTGATTGATACAAATAATCACCAAAGTGACAATGTTGGTTAAAATTAATTCAAGATAATTTTGAATGGTAGTATTGTGTAATTCATGTGATTATATTATTTGGCCTAAAAGCTGATAATTAATTGACAGAATTGCATAAATACTTGTAAAGATAAATATGTAATAATTATAAAATCTTATTTATATGAGTAATTAATCCATCCAAAGATAGATTTTGATTATTTGACATGTCTTATTATTAATGTTTGATTATCACATCAAAATACTATTAGCAATTAATATTATTGTCCAACGACTTGATATTAATATTACATTAATTATTTTGAGATTGGATAAATCATTATTTGAATTTAGTCTTTACTTAAGTTTATAAATGTCAACAATAACTTTATTGAATATTCGAAGTGATTAAGGACAATAATTTTTATAATGTTAAGTTAATTTTTTTTAGACGAGACTTCAATATTTTTTTGAGAATATTGAGTTTGAGGGGAGAAATGATTATGTCTTTAAAAATAATTTAGATCAATAGTTTCTATTGTAGAAGATTTGATTTATATCTTAAGTGTTTTTGACATTGATAAGGATTTTATTCATATTGATGATAATGTTCAAAAATCAAGAGTAACAAGACATTATTGATCAAATTCATTAAGTACAAACTCAATAACCTCAAAATTAAGTATGTTTGTGACAATCAAATACTCTTTAAGGACAATTTATTGTACTCATTGCATATTTTGATATGGAGCTTCACAAAGTAGATGTGGGTTTTTTCAATAGAGACATTGAAAAACAATTTAGTGCAACGAAAAAAAAACTTTGTGTCGAGAGACCAAATTAATATGGTTTGCAAATTAAAAAAATTTATCTATGGACTTAAAGAAGAATCTCATTTGTGGTACCATAAATTTCACAAAATAACAATTCTCTTTTTTTAGTTTTGAAGTGAATTTAATTGATTATTTGTGTATCACATGTTCATTGGGAGTAAACGCCTATTTAAGGTTTTATATATGGGTGACATTTTTGTTTGTCACAAATTTTGCTTGACATTAAGTAGCCCAATAGTTATGAGATATTTCAAAAGAACTAAAAATTAAATGCTCACATATATAAAATCGGATAGTCTTGAAATCATTGGGTATTCTGACTCCGATCTTACGATATGGCAAAACAATATGAAATCCACTTGGGTTACATTTTTCGCTAGTTGGTTTAGTCGTTTCTTGAAAAAGTGTCAAACAAACACTTACGGCTTCATCCACTATTGCAGCGAAATTTGTGACATGTTACTAGGCATCAAATTAGGTGATATTGACATCAAGTTTCTTGTTGTGAAAGAAATGATACATAGTGGTAAGATTTCTATAAAATATTTATGTACAAACTCTGTGGTTATGAACCCCTTGACAATGGGTTTATCGCTTAATGTCTTTCATGAGAATATTGCTCGAATGAGTGTTGTAGAGATCAAAGATCTCTAACTTTAGTAGGAGTTTGTAGTTTGGTTGTCTTTCAGTTTAGTTATTTTATAGATATTTATAAATTTTTTATTCTGATTAGAAATTAAGTATTATTCATTTCATTACACTTTGTATAATATTGCATGGAATTTTCATTCTTCACTTTCATGATATGATTTGTCAATTAATTGTATTGATTTATGTGATCACTTATGGGTCTAATTGTGCTTAAATACAACGACGAGCTCTTTGGTACTATATTGATATAATTAATTGATAAAAAATTTTATACAACATATGATTGAGATGACACAAAACTTCGGGCGCATTATTATTGACACATTTATTATTTGTACATACGTGACCTAGTGGGAGATTGTTAGAATTAATGAGGTCACTAGTATAATAAATAATTATGCAAATGTCATCTTTAATATAAGTCAAAAAAATGTGATCTAATTTGAAATTAAGTTTATTGCTTATGGATCTATTTGTCATGAATATAAAGTGAGGATACCTAAGTGAAATTTCTAATTTTATGAAGGGACTAAATTAGAAAAGACCTAACTATAATAACTAATTAATGTTGTTTATATGTAACAATAATGATCCCCATTTGAAGTACGAACAATTCTCCTTTGTATCCCCATCAACAAAGAGAGAAAATCATTTACATACTCATCAAATTAGAAGAACCATTTCATAAACAAAGTTTAAGTAAAGAGATTAAAGAATCATTCAATCCATGTAAAATCTAAGATAGAGAAGATTCATGATACAACAAATTAAGGTACACTTCCGCCGCACTCAGATTTTAATTTCTCATAAATTAAATTATGATCTAATTAGGATAATCTAACCAACCATTGTTTGTCTGTAAGTCAACATTGCATGCAGAGGGTAACCATCCATATTTTCTGTATGTAAACCCAATGACACTCCAGTCATTGTATTTCCAGACCCACAACATTTTCCTTCCATCTCCTCACCTGTTCGAAAACAAGAAAGGGAAACGCATATAAGAAGTTGAATATAACTGGCTAGCTTTCAAGTAGAAAGACAAATATATTATATAGTCTTCATATTGCATAACATTTAGCACAAGTATTGACTATAACTAGCTAGTTTTGAGATTTCCTTTTAGTTTTCTTTGGTACAGGTGACGACTAGCATTTTTGTTTAATTTTTACAGGTGACGACTAAACTGTCTCCTTCTTTTAGCCTTTATGTTTAGTTTTTTTTGTACATGTAACGACTAAACTGTCTCATACTCTATACCGTTATCTTTTTGTACATGTTTAGCCAACATTGCATTGCATTGCATGTAGATGGTAAGAATCCATAACTTCTTCTATATGCAAAAACATAAAATGACAATAGTGTAAATGACATTACAAATAAAACAAATCCTATAAATTCTCATAAAAAAAATTATCTATATTGATTAAAATTGCACTTGAAAAATCATCTATTTAAAATGTATATATATTAATATTTTTTTATTAAATATTTTAACCCTTCAAAATAAAATTTAATTCATTTTCATTTTAATAAAACTGTCATATTAAAAATTCATCTCTAAGAATGAATATACATTAAATATTAATTATGAAAATATAAAATGAGAATAGAGTAAATAACATTATTTTCATTAACTTCAAATAAATTGATTAGAATATGAAAAGTTTATAACTTTCTTTATTAATCACTAATTACTTAACACATAAACATATTTTAGATGTCTTTATATTGTTTTCAATGTTGTTAAGAGGTAAATTTTCAATTTTTTTATAAAATAAATTGGTTTTCAATCATTAGTTAATATTTTAATGTCTTAATTAGGTTAAAAATAAAAATAAATTTGGAGATGATCGCTCGAATGACTATTTTTGGAAAAACGGCTTATTGTCATTTCATTAAAAACCCCAAAAAAGGGAAAATGAGTTTCAAGAAACAAAGCTAGACAGACCCTAGCTTTGTTGAAAAAAATCAAATGAGTTTCAAACAATTGAATTACAGAACAAACAGAACAACAAACATTTGCTTTACAAATAAGTCATCAAACAAGAACTATTTGAACCTTCCTTTCCTTGTAATGATTTTATAAGGGATATTCTATCTTTGACTGAGTTTTTAAATATCTTCATTAATCAGAATTCCTCTCCATGTATGTATGAGAGCGTTGCCATTGGAAACAATATCATCCCAAACTTTTCCTTTTGTTCTCTTATTCGTGCTATAAATTTTTGTATTTCTTTCTCTCCAGGTATTGTAGACTAGGGCTCCAAAGAAACATTTGAAAACATTCGCGTAAAAGCTATCTCCCTTAGCCTTTTTCTTTATAAGCTCTATGATTTCGTTTCACGTACCTTGAAATTTAGTGATATTCATATTCTAAGCAAAATTGATCCACAACTTAGATACAAATGCGCACTCCCCAAACAAGTGATCAATGCTTTCATCTTTTTCTGTGCAGATTGGGCAATTGACATCTGGAATATTCATATACTTCTTAATTCTATATCTTGTCGCCAATCTTTTCCTGAATGTCAGTCAAAGAATGAATTTGTTTCGAGGTATAACCTTTGAAGACCATACTACTTTGTGTCAATCTACCACCACCTCTTTTTTTCTAATGATCTCCAATGCTTTTCCTGCCACAAACTTTCCATTTATAACAGTATCCCAATTCTTTGTATCAATGTTTCCATTGAATTGTATATTATTAATCAGATTCAAAATTCGGACTCCTTTTGGAATACTCCTAAGAATAGAGTTGCATTTTCCTGTTTGAATATCTCTAATTGAGTACAAGAGACATTTTCTTCTAATTCTAACTTTAATAGATTGGAATTCCTCCCAAAGAATTATGAGATTATTCTCTAACCATGGATCATGCCAGAATATATTCCATTTCCATTCCCGATTCTGAACTTCATCATCTGATATGCCTCTCCTCTGGTTCTTAGGATTTTCTTCAAGGACCATGCCATTTCATTTTTAACTTGGCATGTCCATATGCTAACTTCTCCTTTCATGAATCTCGTATGAACCCATTTGACTCATAATGAATCAGTCTTCATCTCAAGGGCCCATACATGTCTAATTGTGAGCGCTCGATTCCATATGACACAATTTTTAATGTCAAGCCCTCCTTCTTCCTTTAGGGTACATATAGTTTCTCATTTGACCTTTTTTCCTCCTCTTCCTTGAGTACCCTAGATGAAGTGTCTCATCAACTTATCTAGTTCAGCCATAACTTTTTTGGGAATGACTATTTATTGTACCCAATAGCCAATAATTCCCATAGTCACTCTTTTCACAAGCTCTATTCTTCCTGCGTAAGACAAGTTTTTTGTAGCCCAACCTAAGATACAATTTCTGACATTTTTAATAAGTGGACGAAAATGTGAGCTTTGAAGTTGATTTGTAGTTAAGGGGACTCCAAGATATTTGACTAGAAGCGTTCCTTATTTTATCCCCGTGATATTAAATATATTCTACTTTAAATTCTCATTCACTCTTCCTCCATAGAAAGCATGACTTTTGTCTTCATTATTTAATAAACCTGTAATACTAGAAAACATTGTCAGTGATTCCTTGATTGTACTAATAGATTTAACATCTGCGTGAGCCACTAAGAACAGATCATCAGCGAAACAAACATGTGTTATTGCTTGTTCCTTGCAGTAGGGGTGAAATTTGAATTTATGGTTCCTTAAAAGCATTTTAAAGATACAGTCCAGGATATCCATAATAAGAACGAAGAGGTAATGTGTGAGAGGATCTCATTGCCTTACTCCCCTTTCACCCTTAAAGAAGCCACTGTGTATGTCATTCACGCTAACAATGAAGTGAGATGTCGAAACACACTGCATTAACCACTCGATAAAAATGTTAAGGAAACCGATAACATAAAGGAATTCATGAATAGATTCCCATCTTATCGAGTCAAAAGTTTTTCGAATGTCAATTTTGAAATCCAATCTTGGAGATATAGCTTTCTTCCCATAACTTTTCAATAAACTCTACATAAGAAGTATGTTATGGGAGATAGAGCGATTCAAAATAAGAGTTGATTGCCCTAAACTAATTAATTTTGAAATAACAGTTTTAAATCTTTGCGACGGGATTTTAGAGATATTTTGTAGATTACATTACAACATGAAATAGGACGAAAGTCCTGAATTTTTTCTGGGAGTGAGATTTTGGGAATCAAATTCAATACTGTAACATTCCAATGCTTAAGCATTTTCATGTTTTGAAAGAATTCCAGGACCCATTCACTTACATCTTTTCCAACTATATCCCAGTTTTCCATGAAGAAATTCGCATTGTATCCATCTGGCCCTAGACTTTTACCTCCTTTCATCGTAAACAAAGCATTCTTTATCTCTTCTTGACTAACCCTTGCTACCAGCTTATGAGCATCCTCATTGTCGATTCTTCTTAGAACAATTTGTTGCAACACCTCAAGTCTGGCATCGAGTCCTTCGTTACTCATTTTTGTTCCAATCAGACCCTTATAATAAGTGATAGTTTCCTTTTGAACTTCTTCTTGTCCCTAAAGAATTTCCCCATTATAATCTTTCAATCTGAGGACTTGGTTCTTAAAGTTTCGAACCGTGCATTTCCTATAGAAGAAGGCAATATTTTTGTCTCCCAAAGAAAGACAATTTTTTCTAGACTTCTGCTTGAAGAAACTTTCTTCTTTTGAATAAAGATCTCTGAAACTTTTTAGTGCTTCTTTCTCCTCAGCTTGATTATTAGGTAGGCTCTGCATCTTCAAGATTTTGCTTTGAATTTTCTCCAATTTTACTCGTGCTTCCTCTACCCTTTTTGATATATCGCTATAATTTTTCCTGTCAAACTTGTTGAGCTTACCTTTCAGGATCCTTAGCTTTTCGCAAACTTTAAACATCTTTGTCCCCTATATATTGTTATTCCAGGTTTCCGTCAATACTCCTTTGAATTCTTTGTTTTTCATCCGGAAATTAAAGAATTTGAAGGCCTCTTTAGTCTTTTCTCCCTTTCCAGAAAAATTTCAACGGGCAATGATCAGAGATTCCTGGATGAAGAACCTGTATCTGGCTTCTCAGATAGAGATCTGCCCATTTCTCGTTGATCAACCCACGATCAATGCGACTCTTCATCATTTCCTCTGACCCTCTAGTAGATGACCATGAAAATAGATTACTTGAACTAGAAGGTTCGATACAGTTGATGTCTCTGATGCATTCATTGAAGTCCAGCATGTGTAGCGTGATCCCCGTTTCTCGCTCTCTTTCTTGGATGAATCTGGTGACATTGAAATCGCCCATTAAGATCCAAGGCTCATCATCATTAACTTTACTCTTGAGCTCTCCATAACTATTTTCTTTCTCCTGCTACATTGCTTCTATAGATAGCAGCAAAATAGAATTTAGTATTTGTTATCCTACTAACAATCTCCACCACGATGACTTGCTTACTGTCGAATAACTTCTTGACATCAACTAAGCTATTATTCCAGCCAACCTAATTCTACTTTTACACCCATCTGAATTGTGAATATAAGACTAGTCACTACCAAAACATCCTTTACTGAAAGTATCGATTTGATTGTGACTTACTCTTGTCTCCAGTATACCCATAATAGTGATTTCATGCCTTTCAATCATTCTTCTGACTTCCTTCCTTTTGATGGGGTCGTTGAGCCCCCTAATATTCCAGGTCATTATATTCATGAAGAAAGATTGACAACATGCTTATTCCTTCATTTCCTTATCCCTACAACCTTCCTCCATATTTGTGGTTTGTATGGAATTATAGGTCTAGGATGTTGCCTTCCTCTCATCTACGTTTTGGCCTGAACCGTTTCGTTAGAAGAGGAGTTGGAAGTTCCTTTGCCTACGAGTTCTTTGTTTCCTGCCTCTGTTGGGATCTGCTCTGTTTCTGGGTTACCCTTCTCAACATTTTCTTTTTCCTTACGTTCTTTGGCTTTCCCTTCCACATTTTCTTTTCCTTTCTTACTTCCCTCTTCTTGAGTTTGATTTCCTTTTGTTCCTTCACCCGAATTCTGAACATTTTTCCCTTTGGCATTGCTTTCTTTTACTGCTTGTTTTTCTACCATTATTTCATTTGTACTAGGAACTTTTTTTTGCTTGGCTTCTCCATTCTGTATTTTTTATTCTTGATTTGCTTTCTGGTTGGCCATTAAGTTAGGGTATCTCACTATAATATGTTTAAATGTATTGCAGTTCACGCATCTGTACGGTCTTCATTCATAGTGTATGCCCATCTTGGTAGCATTCCCTTTTCGATCCACCACTGTAATTTCGTCGGGGAGAACGCTTCTGGGTTGAACTTCAACGCTCATCCTAGCATATGTGAGATTTTCGCTTTCCTCAATCATTTTGTTCATGTATAGCGGGTTTCCTAGAAGGCTAGCGAAATGACTTAAGGCTTCCGCGTTGTACATGTGGGGAGGGATATTTCGTAACATGAACCAGATTTGCACTATTTCTTTTGGAATACTGTCATAGCTCATACCCTCCTTCCATTTTTCGAGCTTCATGCATTCTTTCCCCACGTGTGTATGTCCCGACTATAAAATTTTCTCAAGATTAATCTCTTGATTGAATTTCAGGAAATACATTCCGTGACTGTTAGAGGTGATCTTCATTAAACCTTCTTTTCCCCATTTCTTCATGAGTTCTTCCTTGGTGGCATCAAAAGTGGCATATTCTTTCCCAATATAATTACCCACTATCACATGTTCCCATGATCGAACGCATTTTTCTTCCACATTTGATGGTAGCTTCAACTCAAAGGGATTTTCGAGTTTTTCCACCTTTACTTTGAACGCACCCAGGAAAATTTGTCCCTTTTATGGGATTTTGTTTTCACTTTCTTTTGCTAAAATTTGACCCTGCTTTGTGTCTGGATTCTTCTTCCAGACTTGATCAACCTGCCAATTTGGGTTCTTCTTCAGAGTATAAACCTTTGTCTTGGTACATTTTGCCAACTCTTTCATTGTGTTGACGGACCAGCTAACAATAATGTCATACTCCTCTTTTTTTAGAAAGTTCTAATCTTAGAGGTAGTGCATGTTTAACTCAATAGTGATTTGATGAGCCCTTTCTTTGTTAAGAATCATTTCTCCATTCTTAGCTTGCATCAGTATCTTTAAAATTTGGTTTCTCAACCCTTTAAGATTTGCCCTCTCATTAAAACCAACCCTCCATTTGCCTTTTGCCTTCTCTTCGGTTTCCCCTGTTTTCCCTGCTTTCTTGTTTACTACATTTGTTTCCAACCCTGATTTCTTCCAGACCAACATTATTTTCCTTTTGTTCCTCTGTGCTTTCCTTCTTCTTGCGGGTCGCCTCTATTTTATTTTGATTTACTTTTTTCCTCTGTGACTTACAAGTTTTATTGGATTGATTCTGATTCCCAAAAGAATCAGCAACAAATTCATTTGAAAAAGTTTGTTTATTTGGGCAATCAGTATGTATTTCATTTTGGTTCTTATCTCCGTTGACATTCATCTTAACAAAATTATCGAAGGCCATAGTGAAAGAAGACATACTTGGACCTTTTCTAGAGCTGAAATTGATGCTCTTGCTCACGAATTCAGGGGTGCTGTCATTTCCTTCTTTAACCAGAGTGACTTTGTTTTTATGAGAGATAATGGCGCATGTGCCCCTATTTCCTTCTTGTTGGTTATCTGCATCCTGGAATTTCTTTGGTGAGTGGAGAAGGAATTTGATACCTCAGGTGCCTGTTTAAGAGAATTGGCCAGGCTTGAGCTAAAAGTTGACAAAGAAGAAAGATTCCCTACTGCAGAAGCTTTCATGTTTTCTAATGTTTACTCGAAGTGGAAAAAGCAGACGGATTCCTAATTAGCGAAGCAACAAACAAGAAATCAGTATAGGTAATATTCTACAGAATAATAAATTTCTGCACAATAGAAAATCGAGAAGTTTCTGGTGCCGTCGATCTAATTTGATTCCTTTTCTGATGTTGACCGAGATAGTCAGTCGACCGAGAGTGCAACCACAGTTGGCTATAAGTGAGAACTGAAAAACAGCGGCGCTTATCGCGATGCGTAATTAGAATAGTTGAAACCCTAACGACGCTTATGAATGATCCAACCGGGGTTTTCGCGACTCTGTCAATCATGCCAATCGTATCGATCTTGACTTCAATTGTTCGGTATTAACCGTGTCGCTCGTGCCGCGGAGATTACAACGAAGCGCGATCCGCACGATTAAAACCCTAGTAACACTTGCGAAACAAGGGATTCCGCGGCTATGTCGATCGTGCCGTTCGTGTTGTTCGTGCCTCTCGTGTCGCTCGTGCCGATCATGTTTCAATCAACAAACGATGTTTCTTGCTTTTTTCTTGGATGCGATTGAATTTCTGATTTGTTATTATTGTTGAGTAGAATTATGTGCACGTTCTTGGAGAAAATTTCAAGAATCTATCGCCGGAAAATTATCGCCGGGAATCTCCAGAGCTTTTTTGAAAAAATGAAAATCGTACTAAAAATGGGACAACAGATTAAATATGTAGCCCACAAACATACTTAACCATTTAACCAGGCGCAGAACTTGCCGCCTGACGGGCTCAAACTCAGGAACTTATGGTTGATATCCACCTCTTTTGCCGCTAGGCTAGAAGAGGGGACTATTTACTATGACATAAAAGACATAAGAGTTAGTTGCTCTTTTTTATTCTACATTTTTTTAATTTTTTTTTATGAAAGTTGTATTTTATTAATATACATCATCACGTGTCAACTTAATTCAACATGTATTATTTTTCTATAATATAAGATTATATTAAAAATTTATTTTTAATTAATGATTATTCAATATTGTCTTTGAATTCTTAATTCTTATATATGATCTTTTAGAATTACAACATAGATCATAGTGAGTAATTTTTATTTTATCTACTAGTAGAAAATTATATCAAACCAATGATACAATTAGATTAGTTGTAAAAAAAGTTGAAACAAACTAGAAATATTCTATTTTACTATAGGGTAAGTTCTCTTGTATTATTATTATTATTATTAAACTTCGTTTATATTTAAACCGTTTAATTAAAAACTGAAATATTGTTAGTAGAGAATTAAATCATGTGAAAAAAAAATTAGTTATAAAAATATTGTTATTAGAGAATTGTTAGAAGAGAAATATTTATAACATATATCATGGTGAGTAATTTTATTTTTATTTTATTTGTTAGTAGAGAATTAAATCAAAGCAATGATACAATTAGTTGTAAAAAAAAAATTGAGACAAACCAGAAATATTCTTTCTTACTATAGTGAAAGTTCTCTTCTATATATATCTATTATTATTATTATTATTAAAAACTGATCTATAAGACTTGAATAATACCTAGCTAGGCTTAGGAAAGAAGCCAGCCGTTACATTAATAGTTTTATCTCTTAATCATCTTCAACCCACCTGTAAACTCATCTCCATAATAGGTTTTAGCCCTCCAACCCACCTGCAAACTCAACTGCATTTTGAGTTTTTCTGCAAATATCTCTTCTACAAACCCAAATTTGCAGGGATACTATTCACATACTCAAAAGTTTTCAAAACTTTTATTTCACTCCTTTTAGTTTGTTTTTAATTAATTTACATAATTTATTTATATTTTAATTTGTTTACATATTTTATTTATTTATACTTTTATTTTATTTATATGTTTAATTCGTGATAATTTAAATTTGTTTATATGATTAACTTATATTTAAATTTGTTTATATTTATATTTTATATTTTTTAAGTATTATAAATTTATAATAATAAACAATATTGATAAAAAAATAATAAATAATAAAAACAATTTTAATAAAATAAAACACGTAGAAAAACCAAAAAATATAATAATCCATTACATAACTAAGAAATTGAAAAAACACATTTCGAGAATTGATAAATCGTCTATTTTAAGGGTGGAAAATATGATTTAATAAGGTTTGTTTTGTTGTATTTTTTTTGTTTGTGAAATGTAATTTGTGTTTATTTAATGATGTTTAATTTGTTTTATACAGTTGTATAAATAACTGATTTATAATTAGAATTTAAAAGTAATTAATAAGTTGTTGTAAAGTTATGAATTTAATTTGTAATTTTAGATAAATATATAAATAATATTGAAAAAATTAAAAATTATTATAAAAAAGAATATTCTGAAAATATTTTTTTGAGTTTGAGTTTGAGTTTTTGGGTTGGAGATAAATTACTGTTTGATATGATGTTTATTTCATTTTAAGTTTGAGAATAAGTATTTGGGTTAGAGATGGCCTACAAGAAACCATGCCCACCACCACCATTGTAATAACATGATCCTTCTTTCATTTTCACCTATAAATACCATCGCCCATTTAAATTCAATCATTTTATCATAATAACAACAACAAAAATGTCACTCACCCGTTTCTTAATCCCATCATTGTTATTTCTACTTCCACTCCATTTCCACATTCTCAAAGCAAACACGAACTATCGCGAAAACTCTACACTAGTTCCGACTTCACCCTCTTTGGGTTCACCATGGTTAAGAATGACGGGTTAATAACCCTAATGAGAAAACGGGTAAGAACCCAAGAGACACCGGTTGTAAGAATCGACCATGGGAACGTCGGTTCTGTTGCAAGAACCGATGTGTGGATGTTTCGTCAGATGTGAATAATTGTGGGGCTTGTAACATTAGGTGCTCGTTCGGTGGCAATGTTGTCGCGGGTATTGTGTTAACACAAATATTAATCCGCATCATTGTGGAAGTTGCCAACATAGATGCCCTATTGGGAGGCGTTGTGTTTATGGCATGTGTGGTTATTCTTCATCGGTACCATTATCCATTTCTTCTATCTCAACTATAAAGAAATATGTGCCTCAACATTCATCTACTAGGTAAAGTATAAGGAACCGTTATCTAAAAGGTTTGTGTGATGAATCTGGAATTGGAACTGAGTTCAATTAGGATTCTTTTAAATATTTGCATGTTTATTTATATTTGAAATTATAATTATAATGAAATTCAGATACATTTATTGTTGGGTCAGCTCATTTGGTTGTTTTTCTCTCGCCCTCTTCCAGCAGTTCTTCCTCCATTGAAACAACAATTTCTCCATTGAAGCAGTAGGTTATTCTTCTAATTTTTTTATCTCTTCTCCATTTGGTTAACCATCTTTAGTGATGATGATAATGTATGTGAATGACAAGTTAGAATGAGGTTAATTGATAATTTTGATTAGATTACCTCTAGCCTTGTATTGAACAACATTGTATACCCAATTAATATAGTGGATGATTTAAGTGGCCGAAGTGTCCCGTGGTTTTTACCTAATTTGGGTTTTCCATGTAAAATCTTGGTGTCTTGCTCTTTGTTTTTTAATTGTTTGATTCTTTGATGCTCAATTGAATTGGCTGCCCATTTGATTATACAAAAGGGGAAAAAGAATTCTTAGGCCTTTTGTTGTACCTTGTCTATTTCTAGATTGCTGAACATGTACTATTATTCGATTTCTCCAACCAGTGGTATCAGAGCTGAGTTCGTTTGGTGGTGATTCTTGTATAATTCAAATGGAAGAATTGTTGAGTAGTAATTGCACGATGATCAAACTCACAGCTACCAATTACACAATCTGGAAGTCACGGATGGAGGACTTATTGTGTAATTATGATTATGAAGACACTATTTTGGGTGATAAAAGCAAACCAGAGGCTATGACAGATGCAGATTGGAAGAAGCTGAACAGAAAGACAGTTGATAAAATCAGGCAATGGGTTGACAATAGTGTGTATCAGCATGTGGCTACTGAGGTTAATGCTCATAAAATGTGGACTATTTTGAGTGAGCTGTATGAGAAGAACAACACTAAAAAACAGAGCATTTCTATTTAGGAAGTTTTGCTCGTTGAAATATCAAGATGGGTCTTCTATGTCCGAGCATCTAAATGATTTTCAGGGGATTCTAAATGAGTTGTCTGCGATACGAATGAAATTTTATGATATGTGTTTGATTAATTCCCTACCTGATTGTTGGAAAACACTTGAGGTTTTAATTACCAATTCTGTTCCACAAGGTATGTTCACTTTGAAAATGATGAAAGAGAGCGTATTGAATAAAGAGGCTAGAAGAAAAGAACAGGGCTTCTCCAAAGAGGTAGAAGTAAAAATAAAACTCCAAAGAATCGTAGTGGCAGTTCAGACATGTCACGGGGAACATCCAGCTCGAGAAAAGAGATTACATGTTATCATTGTGGCAAGCCAGGACACAAGAAGTATCAATGCAGATCTTTAAAGCGAGAACAAAAGGAGAATAAGCAAGATGGAAGTAGTAAGGTTGCAGATGTGGGTGGTAACAACATCGATATTGTTTACGACAATGATAATATCAACCTTGTTTCTCAAGATACACAATGGGTGGTAGACTCGGGTGCTTCTTATCATGTCACCAATCGTTGTGATATATTTCTTCTTACACTAGTGAACATTTTGGTTTAGTGACGTTGGGAAACCATGTTACATGTAAGATTGTTGGAAAAGGAGATGTCTGTTTGGATACTAACACTTCGTGCAAGCTACTTTTGAAAAATGTTCGACATGTTCCCGATATTCGGATGAATTTAATCTCTACTGGTATTCTTGATGATGAGGGCTATCATAGTTACTTTGGTGAAGGAAAATGAAAACTCACTAAGGGGTCTTTGGTGATAGCTAAAGGAAAGAATGACGGTTCTCTTTATGTGACAGAGACTAAGTCTTATGGGGGAGAAGAAAATGCAGTTAATGATTGTTCAATACAACTTTGGTATAAGCGACTTGGTCACTTAAGTCAAAATGGAATGTGAGTTCTCTCCAAGACAATCGATCTTCAGGGCTTAAAGTCCACAGATTTGAAGACATGCACAAATTGCTTAGTTGGTAAGCAAGATAGAGTTTCCTTCAAAAGTTTATCTCTATCTAGGAAGCCCAATATCCTAGATATGGTTCACACAGACATATGTTTTATGGATTCCTTGACTTTAGGTGGTGCTCATTATTACATCACTTTTATCAATGATTGCTCAAGGAAGGTGTGGGAATATTCCTTGAAGACTAAGGATCAAGCATTGGATTACTTCAAGTTGTTTCATGCTGAAGTAGAGAGAGAAACTGGGAAGAAGTTGAAATGTTTTCGTTCGGATAATGGTGGCGAATACAGAGGGCCATTTTTGGAATACTATAAAAGTCATGGGATCAAGCTTTTGAAGACTGTGCCAAAAACACCACAACAGAATGTAGTTGCAGAGAGGATGAAAAGGTCTATCAATGAGAGAATTTTGTGTATGTTGTCTCATGCTAAGTTGTCAAAATCCTTTTGGGGAGAGGCAATGAAGACAGCGGTTGATCTGATAAACCTTTCACCCTCAACTCCTTTAGATGGCGACGTTCCACAAAGAGTTTGGAGAGGTAAAGACGTCTCTTATGATCACTTGAGAGTTTTTGGTTGTAAAGTGTTTGTTCATATTCCTCGAGATGAGATAGCTAAGCTTGATAGCAAGACGAGACATTGTATCTTTATTGGGTATGGCCACGGAGAATTTGGGTACCGATGTTGGGATCCGGTTAACAAGAAACTCATTATAAGTAGAGATGTGGTATTCTTTGAAGATCAGACCATTGAAGACTTTGAGAAAAAAGAAAAGCTGAAGTCTACGGAAAAGCTATTGCCCGATAATGGTAAGATTCGTACACCACAATCACAGCCCAATGATCTGGAAAATGCCCAAGTTGAGGTTGATGAGACTCCTCTAGTTGATGCTAAGCCAACAGAGGAAGTTGAATAAGATGATGATAGTTTTCTAGAGCCATTCGATGATCAACATATTAGAAGATCTAGTAGGCAGCGACAACCTTCTAGTAGGTATCCTCCCAATGAGTATGTGATGTTGATTGACGGGGGAGAACCAGAAACCTATCAAGAAGGATTGTCTCATGAAAACAAGAACAAGTGGTCGGTGGAAATGCAAGAAAAGATACATTCCTTGCAAGAGAACGAGACTTATGACTTGGTGAAACTTCCGAAAGGAAAAAAGACTTTGAAAAACAAGTGGGTATTCAAGTTGAAGCACCAAGAGAATAGCTCACAACCTCGATACAAAGCAAGACTGGTTGTGAAGGGCTTTGGACAGAAAAAGGGGTTTGATTTTGAAGAGATCTTCTCACCGGTTGTGAAGAGGTCATCCATCAGAGATGTGTTAGCATTGGCTGTTAGTCAAGATTTGAAAATTGAACAACTAGATGTGAAGACTACATTTCTCCATGGTAAATTGGAAGAAGAGATCTATATGGAACAACCTAAGGGTTTCAAAGTTAAAGGTAAAGAAGATCTTGTCTGTAGGTTGAGGAAAAGCTTGTATGGGCTCAAGCAAGCGCCTAGACAATGATACAGAAAATTTGACTCCTTCATGGAAGAAAATGGGTATAGTAAGACTATTTCTAATCATTGTGTTTTCATCAAGAGATACGATGTTAATGATTATGTTATTCTTCTGCTCTATGTTGATGATATGTTGATTGTTGGGCAAGATATTGCAAAAATTGAGAAGCTCAAAAGGGATTTGAACAAGTCGTTTGGGATGAAGGATTTGAGTTCAGTGAAGCAGATCCTAGGCATGGAAATCACAAGAGACAGAAAGAACAGAACACTTTGGCTATCACAGGAGAAGTACATTGAAAAGGTACTTGAGAGGTTTGCAATGAAAAATGCAAAACTGGTTTCAGTTCCACTTGTAGGTCATTTCAAGTTGAGTTCTAAATAATGTTCTACAAGTGAGAAAGAGAAAGATGAAATGAAGAATGTACCTTATGCCTCCTAAGTTGGTAGTCTTATGTATGCCATGGTATGTACAAGAACGGACATAGCACACGCAGTTGGTGTTGTTAGTCGGTATCTCTCCAACCCGGGAGAAGAACATTGGTTGGTTGTTAAGTGGATTCTCAGATATCTTTGAGGCTCTTCGAAAGCACGTTTATGCTTCGGAAGTGATACTCCTATTTTGGAAGGCTTTACAAATTCTGATATGGCGGGTGATGTTGATTCAAGAAAATATGTATCAGGTTTTTTGGTTACCTTTGCAGGCGGTGCTGTTTCGTGGCAGTTAATGTTACAAAAGTGTGTTGCTTTGTCTAATACAGAAGCTGAGTATATTGCAGCTACTGAGGCATGTAAAGAGGTGTTATGGATGAAGAAGTTCCTACAAGAGTTGGGCCAAAAGAAAGAGAAGTTAACTTTGTTTTGCGACAGTCAAAGTGTCATTCATCTCTCAAAGAATTCAGCTTTTCATTCGAGATCCAAACACATCGACGTGAGATATCACTGGATACGTGATGTGCTTGAGGCAAAAGAGCTGAACTTGGAGAAGATTCATACAAGTGAGAATGGTGCCGATATGTTTACGAAATCCTTGCCTAAGGACAAGTTTGAAGATTGTCGGGAGAGAGCGGGTTTATTGGAGCCTGCGAAGTTGCGCTGACGGGGGAGATTTGTTGGGTCATCTCATTTGGAAGATGGGCCTGACAAATTAATGAAGCCCATTAGGGCATATTTAATTAAGAAAAAAACACAGCAGTTTAGTTGTTTTTCTCTCTCCCTCTTCCAGCAGTTCTTCCTCCATTGAAACAGGAATTTCTCCATTGAAGCAGCAGGTTCTTCTTCAAATTTCCTTTATTTCTTCTCCATTTGGTTAGCCATATTTAGTGATGATGATAATGTATGTGAATGACAAAATAGGATGAGGTTAATTGATAACTTTGATTAGATTACCTCTAGGCTTATATTGAACAAAATTGTATACCCATTTGATATAGTGGATGATTTAAGTGGCCGAAGTGTCCCGTGATTTTTACCTAATTTGGGTTTTCCACGTAAAATCTTGGTGTCTTGCTCTCTGTTTTTTGATTGTTTGATTGTTTGATGCTCAATTGAATTGGCTGTCCATTTGATTATACAGAAGGGGAAAAAGAATTGTTAGACCTTTTGTTGTAGCTTATCTATTTCTGGATTGCTGAACAGGTACTATTATTCGATTTCTCCAACATTTATTATAGATATTTACATGTTTATTTGTATTTGAAATTATAATTATAATGAAATGCAGGTACAATACAATTATATTTTCTTTTACTCTAAATTCAATTATTTACTATTCAATATCACATTTTGTGCAATGTTTCAGCAGTCAGCTTAAAAGTGGATGAATTTATGTTTATTTAAAAAAAAGGTCCATTTGAACACTTTAGCGTTGAAAATTAAAACCAAATAAATATATATATATATATATATAACAAGAATTATCTTAGTTAAGTCATACAATAACATACAAATTACTTTGAGTCCTTTTTTTCATATATAAGAAAGAAAACATAATTATATTTGGAATTTGGGTTTGTTTATATTTGAAATTAAGAAATAAATTATATAATATTTAGAGACGTTTTGAACTATTTTTTTAAGTTAAGTTGAGAATGAGACGGTTGAATCAAAATTATTTTGTTTTAAATTCGATTTTTAAACTAGATAGTCACATGTTAGAAGAAGATATTAAAGTTTTTCACATTTCTTACTTATTCTAATTTCTTAAGTTAGTTTGGGTGACTAAAAAAATATGTAATCTAATATTTTTAAAAATAAATAGATTTTGTATTTATTTTTCAAAAAACTTCCTAACGACGTAACTTTGTGTATGTTTACAAATTTGGACGTATTTTTGTTTTAAATTAAGTGTTTTCAAAATTATACACGTTCAAAATTGCCGAATACAATTTAATGTATGAGAATAGTTAATAAAAAATCATATTTGCTATTTTAATTAATTATGAAAAACAAATAGTACAAAAGGTGTTTATTTATTTGTGAGAAAACATTAAATAATTAGAATTGTGATTAATATACCTTTCAAAAGTTCGAGCATTAAATTTTGAACAAATATTTCATAAAAACTTGAAGGATCATATATTTAAAATTTTAGTAGAATAAGTACAAACTCTTAACTGATATTTAGTTTAAATGTCTTAGCAATATATATATATATATATATATATATTTCAAATATAGTATGTTAATAGATTAATAAATTAATTTTCATGTATCATTAATGAATCTAAAATTTAAAATACATATTTAAATAATTAAATTATATTCTCGATAAAATTACACAAAACTCTAGCATAAAAATTGTATATTTACACGAAAAAAATATATTTAAAATATTATTTATTTATAAATATTTTAGACAAAACTAATATTATTTATTTAAAATTAGTTATAGGTTGGAAAATTTAAGTTTAATTTAAACTTAATGTTAACATATATTTTATCCATCTGCACCCACTTAACCTTTTAATTGACCCTCATTTTATGACTCACACATTTTTATATGTCTCTTTTATCCATCGGCAAATCATTCATCAATCTTAGTCGACCTCAATTGATGACACACCTCTCATCTCAAGTCAAACTCAACCACTAACCCCCACCCCAATTGACCCTCATTTTGTGACACACACTTTTTTATATGTCTATTTATCTTTTTGGAAAACGACTCACAGATCTTAATCTTGTGACTCACACTTTTTCATATGCCTCTTTATCTTCTTGGCAAACCACCCACTGACCATAATCTTGTGACTCACACTTTTCATATATCTCTGTATCCCTTGACAAACCACTCACCAAACTTAGTCGACCTCTCTTTTACTCTCACTTCAACAAATAAAGAACCAATCTCAATTGATCAGAGACCTCTTATTAGACGTCAAACCAACCACTAACCCCCAATTGACCCTCATCTTGTGACTCACACTTTTTTATATGTCTCTTTATCCTGTCGGCCGACAAACCATCCATCAATCTTAGTCGACCTCAATTGATGACACACATCTTATCTCTCGTCAAACTCAACCATTGACCCCTAATTGACCCTCATCTTGTGACTCACACTTTTTTATATACATCTTTATCCTCTTGGTAAACAACTCACTAACCCTAATCTTGTGACTCACAATTTTTCATACGCCTCTTTATCTCCTCGACAAACCACCCATTAACCATAATATTGTGACTTACACTTTTTTATCTGCTACAATATACCTCGACAAATCACTCACCAATCTTAGTTGACCTCTCTTTTACTCCCACTTCAACAAAACAACAACCAATCACAATTGATCACATACCTCTTATCCAATGTCAAACGAACCACTAACCCCCAATTAACCCTTATTTTGTGACTCACACTTTTTCATATGCCTCTTTATCCCCTCGGCCGACAAACCACCCATCAATCTTAGTCGACCTCAATTGATGACACACCTTTTATCTCTTGTTAAACTCAATCATTAACCCCCCAATTGACCCTCATCTTGTGACTCACACTTTTTTATACGCCTCTTTATCCACTTGGAAAACCTCCCACTGACCTAATCTTGTGACTCATACTTTTTCATATGCATTTTTATCTCCTCGGCAAACCACCCACTAACCTTAATTTTATGACTCACATTTTTTCATATGTCTCTTTATCCCTCAACAAACCACTCACCAATCTTAGTCGACATCTCTTTAACTCCCACTTAAACAAATCAACAACCAATCCCAATCGATCACAAACCTCGTATCCAACGTCAAACCAACCACTAACCCCTAATTAACCATTATCTTGTGACTCACACTTTTGCATATGCCTCTTTATCCCCTTAGCCGACAAACCACTCACCAATCTTAGTCGATCTCTCTTTCACTCACACCTAAACAAATCTACAACCAATCCCAATTGATCACAAACCTCTTATCAGACGTCAAACCAACCACTAACCCCCAATTAACCATCATCTTGTGACTCACACTTTTTCATATGCCTCTTTATCCCCTCAGCCGACAAACCACCAACTACCCGACCTCCATATATTACAATCAAGATTATATTCTTGAAAATCTAAATTTGTACGTTTTAGGATTCGAACCCTAGTCTTAAACATGAAATATGAGCACTTTAACCGTTAGACCACTTGAGATTGTTGAAATAATTTTATTATATTGTGTATGGATATATATATTTTGTATTTAATATTTATTACCAATTAGTTAATTTTTATATTAATCAAAAAATTATTTATATTCATAAAAAAAATATTATATATATATATATATATATATATATATATATATATATAATATGAGAGAAAACATGAATGATAAAAGATAAAATGTATTTATATAAAATTAATGATGAAAAATAAAATTATATATATATATATATAATATTTATATAAAAGGTAACTAAATTTAATATATATATATATATATATTATATAAATTATTAATAAAAAATATATATTACATGATTAATAAGAATATAAATATATATTTATATAATTAATTTATGAGAAAGAAACAAATTAGAATTATTATTAATACTTATAAAAGCTTTTTATATATATATATATATATATATATTTAATTAGTTAAAACATTGAACTTATATTATTAAAATATCTCGTTTTCATTAAATTTGATGTTAAATTTAAAATATAAAGTCTTATTAGTTTAGTTGCTTAAAGAGTTGTACTTGTTTTTATTAGTTTACAAGTTCGAAACATACATATAACATTTTTTATTTCATTTTTAACTATTTTAAGTTTATGGGCGGATCAACCCACAATCCGACACAAGTATTCATTTACACTCACATATATATCCAAATTAACCATAGTTTTTAACCCAACAATCCGGACACTTTGAAATTAAGAATTATTATATATATAGATTAATTAGTTAAAAAATTGAACTTATATTTTTAAAATGTCGCGCGTTTATCAAAATTGGTGTTGAACTTAAAATATAAAGTGATAGAATCGTTTTAATCAATAGAGACGGGGGTCTAACTATTGATGACAACTTCTGAAAAACTATTTGATAGAAATCATGTTAGGGATTAATATCACTTTCTATTCTTCACAAACCCTTGCAAACTCTTAAAGCGATTCAAGTGCATAACTGTTTGCTCAGGTTTGAAGCTACGAACCAATGAGAGAAGGAAAGACAAAAGGTAAATGACACAACAAGTTATTTATGGATGTTCGGAGCAAACTCTCCTACGTCACCCCTTCTTCCACAACTAGAAGGATTTCACTATATACTTCTTTGAATCAAATACAGTTTACTGGCTAGCTAACTTTTGAACAGAATAGGCTCTGTTCAACTTACAATATGATTAAGAATATTTCTCAGCTAAACAGATTTTGATTCTCTCTTGAACTTGAAGATAATGTACAAATCAGTAACTGCAAGAGTATGAGATTGATAGCAGGTAAGGCTGGTATTTCAGTACTTCGTAAGTCTGGCAAGTCTCGTACCTTGATCGTTGTCCTTGAGGGTTTATATATAGAGTCAGGACACCAATGGTCGAATCTTCTAGATGGACACGTGACAAACGCCCATTAGAAAACCTCCATAGTACAATGTCGACCCAATATGTTTGGAGGCCTTGTGCGAGATATCAAATGCGTCCCTAAGTATTCCAAACAAAATACTAAAATTACAAACATAACATCATAAATAAATATCTACGCATACCAACAATTAAGATCACAACAACAAAAAGATAAAAAAATCAAGGCAAATTTTATGGTAAAGCTTATTGAATTACTTCAATAACAAATGCTTTTGTTACATTGTCTTCAAAAGGAATGACCAAAAGTCTGAAATTTATTACAAAGACACGACATGCAATACAATTCTACTAGAATTTTACCAGTTTGAATTAGACAATGCAATACTATTTTCTGAAAATTGATCTTCTTGCACTCTTAGATGTGAAATCATCAATTAACCTATCATAGTCAAGCTTTTCCAATAACTCATGTTCAATACAAATCAAAGTCAAAGCATTTAGTCTTTCTTGTGACATGGTTAACGCAAGTAAGATTTCAATATTTTTAGCTTTGAAAAGCTTCTTTCAGCTGATGTTACTGTCACTGGAATTGTTAACATAATTTTATATGCTAGACAACTAGTAGGATAATAATTAGCTCTTTTCAAGAAATCTAGGATTGCACTGGTTGAATCAAGCTCATTTGGTAAATGTTTTTTTAATAGTCCCAATTAATTTAATAAATCTTCACCGTTAATGTTAGAAGTGTGACCATTCTCCAGCTTCTTCTCAAGGTTGTTACAACTTCTTTTTAGGTTAATAGAATCCAAGGACTTTAGCTTCTCTATCGTAAATAAGAATCCAAATGTGTCCTCATATTGCTCAAACATTTTCTCCAATGAACCGATTGCTTCATCAATTATGTATAAAAAGTAATGAATTCTGAAGGATTCTTGACTTGATTCTTCGATAGGTGGTTCAGATGAATGATTTTCAGAGTCCATCTCATCAAAATGTTTTTTCTTAAGAACTTTTCTTTTCTTTTTCTTCTTTGGAAACACTGGATCAATATACAATTCAACAGTAATTTCTTTGGCACAATTCAACGCATTCTCAAATCCTACTTCTCTGTACTCTATAAAGAATGTAATAAGTGCCTTCACACTACCCATTGCTACATCAATACGCATATTTTCAGACTGCAATTGTTTAGTAACAATATAAAAATAAAATGATTAAAAATGATGAAAGAAAAAATAAATATCGAAGATTTGAGATTTTCTACTTTGGATTTAATATATTGATATTTGTTTAGATTTTTTATGATGTTCATTTTTGTAGTCTTAGTTATGAATTGGTTATTAATACACTAATTTAGGTGAAAATAATAAAAATGTATTAATGTCGATGTCGGGGATCAAACCCGTGAATGCTTATCACTATATACTATAACAACATATATTTCTTTTGGTGAGAATAACAATCAAATCATTAACTAAAATGTTAATGTCGTTGCTGGGGACCGAACCCGGGTCACCCGGGTGACAAGCGGGAATGCTTACCACTATACTACAACAACTTGTTAATTTTATATATATATATATGTATATAATTTTTTTGGTGGCCCTACATTTTTTGTGGCCCTGTGCAAGTGCACATCTTGCACAACCAATGGATTGGCCCTACATAGTACAACAGGCTCTGTGCACAAGAATCGTGGCCGTACCAAACTGGAAGTGCGCTGGATATTTTTCTGGAACTATCCTTTACTGAACAAGTAGTGTGACAAATATTCGCGTACGTAGTGACGTTCATTCATTGGATACAAATAGTTGGCGTACCGGACTATACAGATGAGTGGAGCAGGAGTAGCACACATCTAGTTGATCGTGGGTAGACGTATGCTAACTTCAAACAACTGCTTAAGCGAGGAATTAGACGTGCTCCATTAGACTGCCAAGTCTAAGGGAGTTAGACTATACGTCTAACTACGTGTCTGTTAGACTGCACGTCTAACTACGTGTCTGTTAGACTGCACATATGTGTCTGTTAGACTGAACGTCTAACTACGTGTCTATTTGACTACACGTCTAACTACGAATCTGTTAGATTGTACGTCTAACTACGCATTTGTTAGACTGCACGTCTCACTACGCATCTGTTAGACTGCACGTCTAACTACGCATCTGTTGGACTGCACGTCTAACTACGAATCCATATTTATGAAACATTAATAATCACTAGTAATAATATAAAAAACCGTTAAAAAAAATATTATGGTAAAAATATTTATGGGTGGGTCAACCCATAATCCGACTCAATTATCCATTTACTCTCACATATATTCAAATTAATCATTATATATATAGAGAGATTAGTTAGTTACAAAGTTAAACTTATATTGTTAAAATGTCCCGTGTTCATCAAATTTGGTGTTGAATTTAAAATATAAAGTGTTATTAGCCTAGTTAGTTAAAGGGTTGTACTTTTTTTTGTTAGGTTGCAAGTTCAAACCATACTTATAACATTTTTAATTTTATTTTTAACCGTTTTAAATTTATGTGCGGGTCAACCCACAATCCGACCCAAGTATCCATTTACTTTCACATATATATCCAAATTAACCACAACTCTCGACTCGGCAATCCGGACACTTTAAAAATTAAGCATAATATATATATATATATTACCTTTTTTAAAAGATAATACCATAATAACCATATTTATAATTTTCTAAAAAAATTAAGGTTAAAATAAAAAAATTAGTTTTAAAGTATTAATTTATAGATTGCATTAATTTAAGATGTATTTGATTGAAAATAAAATTACATTCTCAATTTTCTAATATATTTTTTCGGAGTTTTATAAGGCAAAAATCTCAATATAACAACTCAAATATGAATAGTAGAAATAATCACCCTCATAATCATAATTTTCATAAAAAAAAACAAAGTATGTAATAATATTAATTTAATAAAAAAAACATAAATAAAACATATATGATAATAGTAGATCAGTAAATAGAGTAGTAAGCAAATATGACTAGAATATTAGTAAACTTAACTTAAAAATTATATTTAAACAGTATTAAATTGATAAATTTTTAATAAAAAAAACTTTCTAGTTAGTTTTAAATTAGTTTAAACTATGTAGAAATTTTATTAAAAAAATTATAAATTAATATTTAAAATAAGTTAAAACATTTATATTAATTTGATAAAGTTATGTAAACAAAAAAAATTTCAAAAACAAAAATAAATCAATTAAAAAATAAATATTTGACGCTAGAATAAAGTGATCGGATATAGCAATCCATCCATTTGGAAATTTACGACGATTTTGTGTTTTTTTTCTTATTCTCATATTTTGTGTCTTTTTTTTCCTGTATTTTCATCAAACTATATTAATATTCACTAAACTAGATTTTTATATTTTTTATTTATATAGTTAGCATTCACCTATTTACAACATAATTCGTTTAACTTCTCACGTTTTCTTAACTTAATTTCTCTTCGACTATATAATTTTAAATCTATAAATTTATTAAACTTAATTTCTCTTCGACTATATAATTTTAAATCTATAAATTTACTATTTAAAATGGGTATTTTAATCACTTTTTAGATTTTGTATAATTATTTTATTTTAGTAGGAGTATTCGTAAATCAGTTCGATTAATGTGCTTAATATGCTCACTTATTACCCGTAATTAGGGGTGATCAAACGGGTAAACCCAACCCGTATTACCTAACCCATATTCAACGTAAATTAAATTTACCCAACCCATATTCAACCCAAATTAAATTGTACCTAACCCATATTATTTACTAATATGGGTTGGACATGGATTGGATAACCCAAATGAATTATTTATTTTTTCATTTAACATGAATTTGACTCATTTAACACATTTTTATCCAGTAAACGCGTTTTTGATATGGTTAACATGTTTTTCACGTTTAACACGTTTTTAACACGTTTTTGACACGATTAACATATTTTTAACATGTTTTTCACACGTTTTCACACGTTTAACATCTTTAACACGTTTTCCCAAAAAATATGTTCAACACGTTTTTGACACATTTCATACGTTTTTGACACATTTCATACGTTTTTCACACATTTAACATATTTTTCACACATTGAATACGTTTTTTTATGTTTTTGGCATTTTAACACATTTTTAATACATTTAAAACGGTTAACACGTTTATCAAATTTTTGACACATTTAACACATTATTGATACATTTAAAAATAAATTTCATGCTTTTGACACATTTAACACATTTTTAACTTATGTAACACGTTTAACACATTTTTTTAATGTTTTTGGCACGTTTAATACGTTTTGATATATTTAACACACTTTGGATATTTAACATGTTTTTGGCACGTTTAATAAATTTTTAACAAGTTTTGACACGTTTAAAGGTGCCAAAAACGTGTTAACATGCCAAAACGTGTTAAAAATATAAGAAATGTATTAAATATGTTAAACATGCAAAACGTGTTAAACATGCCAAAATGTGTCAAATATGTTGAATTAGCTAAAAAATTGCTAAACTTGTCAAAAACTTTTTCAAAACGTGTTAAACGTGCCAAAAACGTGTTAAATATGTCAAAAACGTGTTAAACATATCAAAAACATGTTAAATATGATAAAAATGTCAAACATGTGTTAAACGTGGCAAAAATGTGAAAAACATATTAAACATAACAAAATGTGTTAAATGTACTAAAATGTGTTAAATGTGCCAAAACGTGTTAAACTTCTCAAAAATGTTAGACGTGTCAAAACGTGTAAACCGTGTTCAACATGTCAAAAACGTCTAAAACGTGTTTTTTGGGGGGGGGGAAATGGTTAAAACTATTTTATTAAAATCTCAAAAGTGGGAGGGTCAAGAATCAAAGCTAGACAAATCATAGCTATGATTAAAAGATGACAATCAAACGACCCTAAAGTAACTGATTAGTAGCCATCAAACATACGAAAAACAGAGATTACAAACAAAGATTATAACTTGTATCAAATCCTAATTATCCCAATCATGATTTTTATTTTCATACCAACTTGATATTTCAACAGGTTGTCTTCCTCTTCCCCTTATCCTTCCTCTTCCCCTTCCCCTTCCCCTTCCTCTTGTAATGAAAGAGGGGTGAACTAAAAATGATGATGAGTATTGCCTATTCTCATTTTGATTTTTTCCTTTATATGAACCTGTTCTAATTTGATAAAAAGAATTATTCTTCAGTAATTCTTAGCTCTTCACCTTTTTGTTCTCAACTTGAATTTCAAGATCATTATCTTTATTTTCTTCAGTTTCAGCTTTAGAATCCTCAGCAACTTTGGATTCCTCTATATCAACTTTAGAATTCTCTTCTTCCTCTTGATTAGCCTGGGTATCTTCCTCTTTATTTTCATCAGCAACCACCTCAACTTGATTGGATTGAGAATCCTCAACTATCTCTTTAATATGATTAGGTTGAGGTTCCACCTCCTTCATCGTACTACTTTCGTCTTGTACATAATTTTCTTTATCTTCTGTTTCATGATCTTTAACCACATTTTGCTTTTTGATAATAGGCACCTCTGTTTCATTTTCATGCATCTTTACTTTCTAGCCTTTATGATTTTTTTATCTTCATCCTTAGCCAAATCACAATTTGGGCTTGCATGTTGGAATGTATTAGCAGAAAGTGCATCTGTATGGCCTCCACTAATAAGTGATTTCCATGACAGTAGATTTTCCTTTTCTGTCTACTACGGTCATACTATTCGGCAGTGTGCATTTAGGATGCACCTCAATATTAATTCTAGCAAATGTTAGATGCTCTCCTCCTTCAGTAATTTAGTCCATGTATAATGGCGTAGCCAATAAACCTGCAAAATGACTAAGAGTTTCTACATTATACATGTGTGTAGGGATATTCCAAAGTTTGAACCATATCTGAGTTGTTTCATTAGGCTTGCTTAATAGGTTCAAATCTTCAAACCATCTTTCTAACTTTATGCAGTTGGATCCAATATATGTATGCCCATTTTCCAGAATTTCATCCAGATTTGATCCCTTCTTAAATTTTAAAAAGTAGAGATCATGTACATTCGTTGAAATTTTCTCCAATCCTTTTTCCTCCCATTGCTTCATAAGTGTCTCTTTGGTGACTCTAAAGGAAACTCTATTCTTTCCTATGTAGTTTCCCACCAGTACATTTTCCTATTCCCTAATACAATTTTCTTCTACTATAGAAGGCAATTTAAATTCAAAAGGAGAATTTAGTACCTCCACTTTTGCATGTACATTGCCCAAGTAGATTTTTCCTTTGTATTCATGATCTTCAGCCTTTTCCCAATGTTGTTTTTTTCCAGAATTCATTGATTTTCCATGTTACTTCTGATAGTATAGGTCTTTGATTTAGGAGAATTCATTAAATCCCTCATTGTTACAACAGACCATTTTACTATCACTTCATATTCATCCTTTTTGAGTAAATTCCAGTCTTGGAGATAGTGAATGTTAAGTTGGACGGTTGTGCTTTGTATTTTCTCCTTGCTTAGTACAATCTCTTTTTTCTTAACATGCATCAGGAGTTTGGTGATTTAGTTTTTTAGTCCAAATAAATGTGCCCTTTGATTATACCCTATCATTCAAACTCATTTTTTCTTTTCCTTGATCCCTGGATTATTTTTAAAGGATTTTGGGCAGAAATTGGGTCTTTGCTGATTTCCTGCACTTTTTCGTTAATAACTTCTTCAGCTATTTTGTTCATTTCTTTCTCTACAGTGTCTTTGACTCCTTTAAGAATAAAGTCCTGCACTTCTATGGCCTTGATACCTTTAAGAACAAAATCCTCCACTTTTTTTGCCTTGTTGTTTTTCCTATTACCCATATTCCAATAAGACTTCAGAACAGGGGATTAAAGTTAGAACAACAATCTTGAAACGACCTTACTCAAATCCTAGACGATTTTCCCCGATGTGTCGAACGTGCCAGACGTACCTATCATGCCGATCGTGCCAGACGTGCCGACGATCTTTACTCCGACCACGTTTCCCGTAATTTACTACCAAATCAACTGAATCGCGTGACCAAGCAACTGTGCAGAACGTGTTGACCATGCCGAACATGCCAATTATGCCAAACGTGTCGAAGATCTTAATGAAAAACGTGTAAAATGTGTTAAACATGTTAAAAACGAGTTAAACATGCAAAAAAAAACGTGAAACCATATTAAACGTGTGAAAATGTATTAAACATGTAAAAAATGTGTTAAATGTGCCAAAAACTTAAAGAAACGTAAAAAAAATGCGTGTTAAATGTGTTCGACTGTAATGGAGATCAACGTAGTAAAAATCAAAAGAATGTATTTAAGTTGGAAGATGATTAGTTTATATTTGATTAATAAAAGATAATTAAATTAAATTTATATAATTTGGGTAACCCTAACTCAACCCTAACCCAACCCATAAAAAAATCATGAATTCACCATTGTCTTTGACTGTAATATCATAAATAAAACTGAATCGATTCATTATTCACAAAAAGCACAACTGCAATAACTTAATTAGAAAAAACAAATTCATTACTTGATTAGATAACCTTCTTTAGAAGACTTCCCTGCAACCTTAATTTCTACTTGACCGCGACTGAAGAAGAGACAAAGAGAGATGCAATCACTAGAAATCTTTACCACACGCTATCCACAATAATAGAGAAAATATCATATATGAGCTAATTAATCAAACACTTTCCGATGAATCAAAACCAGGAAATTCTAAAGACATAAACCTTTTGTAGGAGCCGTCGATGATAAACATTGATTAAAATCCTATTATATGGGAAAAGATGATTTCTTGTGGAGATCAGTAATGTAAATAACATATAGATCATATCGTAGACAAACAAGAACATGATCAGTTTCAAATCAAGAGTATAACCTTATTGTTAGGATTTGGATTCTCAAATTTTATTTTACTTGAAACGATCAATAAAAATAAGAACACAAGAAGACACAGATTTATAGTTTTTCACTTAAAAGAGTTGCGTTCACTTTATCCGCCACATAATTTCACTATGAAGAAGAAGATAAAATACAAAGTTTTTCTTTACACTATTTATCTCTCTTAATATAATAAAAGATAAATAACTCTTGATCGATCCCAAGTCCAAATCTAAACACAAACCCAATAAAATCTAATTAACTTCTATAAAGTTTATTATAAGTGTAGACTCCACAACTCAATAATCTCTCACTTGGAGACTAACTTCATATTCTCTCAATCGGTAGCGGCTCTTCATTTGATGTTTTAACGAAGAAGTCCAACTGAAGTTTTGTACAATTTTAGTTTCTCGTTTGTTATAACTTTCGTCAATATATCAGTTGGATTCTCACTTCTGGGAATCTTCTCAAAGGTTAACAATCCATCTTCTAAAGTTGATAGGATAAAATGATAATGTACATGTATATGCTTCGTTTTACCATAATAAACAATAATATTTGCCAAATGAATGAAACTCTAATTTTCGCATCGCAAAATACTTCTCTCGTAGTCTTGAGCTAATTCTCGCAAAAAGAGTTACAACCACATCATCTCTTACTTTCTCGTAGTATTTAGGTCATCTTATATATGTCAATAAGATATAGTTCATAGATGGGGACTACTTCTAGACTAGTTTTTGATTTCTTGACGATTTTCCCAATTATATAATCGGTGTTTTTTGATTTGACTCTAGGGCCATGTTCTCAACGATTTCTTCTTCAACAATAAATTGGTCTTCTTTGACAGTCGGTATATATTCAGCTAAAAATCTCTCAAATTGATTGTACCAGTCTCTTCCAATTTGGAATCTCCATTTAATGTCCTACCAACACAATCTATGTAAATAACATGTTCAATGAAAAAAACGTTCCTACTACAAATAATCTTCTGATTTTAATTATCCTAAAAATAATAATCAAACTCGATATCACCATAACCAATAAAAAACATTTATTAGATTTTGGATCAAACTTACTACTATCACATTAATTAATATACACATATGATTAACAACCAAACACTTTTAAATAAAAAAAAGATTTATTTTTTTATTGCTCTAGGCTTCTTATGAATTTTTTAATTTAAGAGGTATATAGGATCCTTTGTTTATCAAGTATGCATCAGTGTTGATAGCTTCTTCCCAAAAGATTTTAGGTAGTTCATCATGCAATCTCATTATTCTAGCACGCTTGTTCAATGTTCGATTTATTTGTTCAGCTACTATATTCTCTTGAGGCATTCGGGGAACCGTTTTTATCATATTGATCTCATTCATAACACAATACTCTCTAAACTCTAAATTGATGTACTCACCTCCGTTATTGGAACTCAAACACTTAACTTTTTAATTTGTTTTATTTTCAAACAAACACTTCCACTTCTTGACACTACAACAAATATGACTATTGGCGACGCTTAAAAAGACTTCTCCCAACCTTTAAAAGCGTCGCCAAAAATATCACCGACACTTATTCATGCGTCGCCATAAGCAGGGTGGGCGCAAGTTATAACAACGCTTAATTGGTAAAACTAATTTAAGCGTTGCTAAAAGTCTATTTAAGTTTTAACAATTTTATTTTATATTTTATTTTTAATTCTATTTTTTATTTTATTTTTACATTTTTTTTCAAATTACATAATTACTATAGAAAGGACATTTAGAACTTCATTTTTGACATTTTAAATAATAACAAAAGAATTATAAATTTTTTATACAATATTATCTTCTAAAATTAGATCATAGTCAAATATAAAAATTATGAACTAGATATTAAATTTTTTAATAATGTTCAAATAATTTATAAATCAATTAAACTAACAGACAAATTTATATACTAAAATACTATAAAAAAAATAAAAAATTGGTAAGATAAGCAGTTCCTCTTATTAGTCCCTTCATTTTCAAACTGCACCTCCTGAAGGAAGAAACATCAAACAATATCAAAACCAAAATCTATTAACCAAATCATTTAGTTCAATCATATTCCATAATGATTTTCCCATGTTCATGCCATCTTATCTTTATTGAAACCAATCTTAAGAAAAATAATAACACTAATTAAGAATGAAAAGAATTACTCATTTTTGTCAAGAATCACTTTTGTCAAGAAGTATAGCATGAAAACGCAATATATCCTGCAAATAAAAATCGAAAAAAATAAATAATTAAAATACATTGTTCTTAACAAATAAACCCATGTCTTCTTTCATAATTAAGTTTTAAATAAATAAAAAATAATAAAAAGTTAAAAACAAGATTTAGATTTTTTAGCACAAAATAAACATTGTGTTTACCAACCTTCAATAAATTTAAGCATGAATGAGTATCACCTTTCATATTAAGTGTAGTGAAGCAGGCAACCTGAAGAAACAACAAACAATCATTATTGACATAAAAGGTGCAAGACCATGGTCAATTTAATAAAGGATTAAGTGTCTATCTCAAAAGGCATGGATATTAACTGATCTTATTTATGGGAATGTTTAGAAATAGGGCCACTAAGATTTATATGAGGTATCAAGACTTACAAGAGGAATTTACACCCTAAAGACCATTTACCAAATGGTTTGTGATTCACAACCCAATAAACAACTCCCATAGTGGAGTCTAATGCAATTGTTGCCTAACTTCACATTTGGTTAACATGCCAGCCTGTCCCTTGAAATTAATAACTATAATTCAGATACTAGGAAATGTAAGAAATAAGTAGGGAAGGACAAAATTATCATTTTGACTAACAGAGAATGAAATACCATTTTAACATTCTTGCCAGTGTATCAATGCTCATTGACATCATTAATGGACCATTGTGGCTAAACAATATGTTTTTATCAAACTGCAAATAGTTACAGCCATAATTACCTTGCATGAAAAAAAAGAGTCATCATCTAACAAAATACTATGCATAGTTTGCATAGATGTGGAAGCAATAATTGGTTCAAGTTTACCATAAGTTAGTTTCAATGTGCCTATCCAAGCCAGAATTTTTAACCTGCAGGAGCCACCAGTGCCCATCAAACTAATAGCATGCGGCGAAGAAAACAAGCTTCAGATGTAAACAGAAGAGAAAAGGAACTAATGAATAAAGCAAATGTGAAGCTTCCAACAAAGGCTATATAGTTGGCAAGACAGAAACATATAATGAAGGTGTGGTCTTGAGAAAACATACCCAAGAAACATTTAGGATATATGGGAACTTAATAATGAGAGCAGAGTAATAAGTATTAGCAAGGAAACTCACTTCAGAACCATTTAGTATCTCACTTTCAAGAAAATAATTGAAGGATCCAACTTCAAATGCTTGACGAAGATAGCCAAGATGATCAATTCCTGCAACAATATTAGGCATGTAATTACAATATGCATTAAATATTTTAGCCCAATATAGCATATTATTGAAGATCATACCATCAGTATATTGTTTTCCTCTTTTCTAGAAGAGTCAACACAAGACAAAGGAACCATAATCATAAAAGAACCATAAAGAAAATACAAGAACATAATAAACTGTTATGATCACCTAAAAGGCTTTTTATCATGAATCATTTGGAGGAGGCTTTCAAAGTCCAGAGTTTCCATTAGAATTAGTAGAAGTTGCAGTCTGAGATGATATATGGACCGAACTACTTTAGATGATACTGCCCACTTTTCTAAATTAGAGGACTCAAATATGGCCCAATGTATTAAGGTTCAACTAGGTGAGTGTAGTCCAAAAAAAGAATGTAAAGCCAGACATTGCAAGAACAATTACTTCATATAGTTTATAGAACTGTTTCAATTGTTGGCCATTACAAACACTATAGAACTCATAATGTAAGAGGAAAATAATATCAAGGATCAAACCTTTGAAATTAAGGTCCTTGTCAAGGATCAATGCATGTTTCTGCTACCACTCTGCCTCTCATTTAATACTGTTGGCACATCAAAAACTATAGAATCATCTACAAATCAAAATTAAAGGAAACAAGTTAAATGACAGTTTATGAACTGGTCCAAAGCTACTTCATAAAAAGAGAATACCAAAGAATTTACTTCAATATATGAAATACTGGGAGAATTGTCCTTATGACTATATTATGCTTAATAAAAGGTAATTCAGATGATGTAATAGAAGGTGGTTCTAAAAGATAAAGAGTCCTTAAAGAATCTTCTGAAGTAAATAATGATATTCGAATTTCAGATCGAATCTCAAATAAAATTGAACCACAATAACTTAATTTAAAGCTGGATTCCTTAAGAGTTCATTTTGGAATAAGGCAGAATCTGAAATAAGGATACATACATTTAAGAGCTTCAACTCTTTCTAAATCCACTAAAATTGAAACTGAAGTTCAAATTTCTTCGATTACCATGAATGGGGAAATTCCGAAACGCTGTGACCGTGGAACCTCGAGCGAACTGTCTCAGATCGTCGGTGATACCGAATATCTCAAGATCTACGGGAATTGGATCATCGGAGAAAGGCGATGAGGCATTGAGAAGAGTGATGGAGGGGATCTGCTCAGTAAGGGACTTAATGCGGTGGTCAGCAATGGCTTTGGCCTCGGCGGCAAACTCCTTGGACCGCTTTGCCGTCTCGGAGACAATATCGGCGATCCTTTTAGAATTACTTGCCTGAATTGCCTCCTCTATCGATTGATCTATATTTTCAATCCCGAAATCTTCTAGGTGACGGAAATCTTTTGCTCCCAGAGTTACGGTTTTCGAAGAGATAGAGAGCACTTGTTTCTTCCGTTTAATTTCGTAATTTTGGCAAGAATGAAAATGTCCATTTTGGATTCAGTTTTTATTTGATTGATTTTTAACCTACAAAATTATAAATACATTGATTTTGAAGCTGAAAATTATAAATAAATTATTTATTATATTATTTATTTAAATATTTTATTTATTTTATTTCATCTAATAATAATTTTATTTAATTAATTTAATATAAATAAAAAATTTATATTTAATTGACTCATAAACTAAATAAATTTAAGTTTTAAATAAAAATAATATATAATTTGATTTCAATTGTTAATCTAATATAGAATTAAAAAAAATTAAAAAAAAAACTTTAAAATGTAAAAAATTATCATATACATAAATATTAAAATAAAAACAAAATGTTACATAATCATTTATTTAGAAGAGTTTATGAAAATAAAAATAAAATAAAGTAAAATTCAAAGGTTGTCATAGATAGGAAAGGTTGGCAAAGCCTTATTTTTCTTACAACTTTTACCAACGCTTAATATATGTTGGTAATTATATGTCACCATATACCTGTTTTGTTGTAGTGTGAAAATAAAAAATATTTCAGACATATGCTTCATAAAGTAAATTCAAACATTTCTTGTCGAATCATTTATAACCGTCACGTAGTATTATGATCCATTAAGAGAAGAAACAGGTGTAGACCACCAAACATTAGTACAACTCTAGCCTTTTTACTTGAGCTCCTTCTTAATATCTAAGAAACTCACACATTTTTGTTTTTCAATAATGCAGTTTAGGTATAACTGATGCTCAACCGACTTCAATTCTAGAATCTAATCATTCTTCGAAAGAATTTTCATCCATTTTTTCTCATATGGCCTAACCTACAATGTCATAGTTCATTGTTCTTCAAGTCATCAACTTTGTCTCTATATGTTCACATTATGTGTAACGTTTCAATTTTGTGACCTTGAGCAACCACTATTGCTCCTTTAGTCACCTTTCACGCACCATTTCTACAACTAAAAATGTGACATTCATCATCAAATTGTGTAATATAAATCAGATTCGGCATTAAACATGGAATGTGTCTCACCTTATTAATCTTCCAAAAAAAATTGTTTGTCATCTTTAATTTGATATCCCCCACGTCAACAATATTTAGTGGCTCACCATCTGCGAGATAAACTTTCCCACAGTTTTCAGCCACATAATTCTCCATTAATTTTTTATGGGCTATCAATTAATAGAAACAGTGAATTAGTGGCAGTTTTTGTAACTGCGTTGACTGTATTGTTTTTATCATCACCATTCTTTTTTGGTGCATTGTAGTTCATCCTCAAGTCACTTTGTTTACCACAATTCTAGAAATCAAATGTTCACCCACATTTGGATTGACTTCTCTTATTCCTCAACATAGACATTCTCTTACCTCAGTTGAAATTTCAATCATTACTTTTACCTTTATTTATAACATTCAGGGGGAACCTTTGAATGTTTCACTAGAATTAATTTTACGAACCTCTTTAGTAAGAATACTATTTTTAACTTCAATAATTTTCAGTTTAGAATTTCCAATAGACTTACTAATTGTTGCCCTCATATATTCTCAACTAATCGGTAGAGATGCTAACACAATTAGGGTACTAACTTCGTCCCCAAAATTAAACTCAACAAACAACAATTGATTCACAATTATATTGAATTCGTTCAAATAAGTACTAATAGAAGTACTATCAACCATCTTAAGTATAGTATTTTTATTAAATGTACCTTGTTCTTAGAAGATGTTTCTTATATATATTAGAGATAACTTTTATCACACACATGGTGATCTTCTCATTTGATATATCGTGAGCAACCGTTTTGGCTAGCGTCAATAGGACAACTCTCAAAAACATATTTATTAAAGAGTTTCATTCAACCTCATCCATCTTTTTTTTGTTACTCAATCAAAGGAACATGAAACTTTTTTTCTATGGAGGTAATTGTCAATCTACATCCTCTAGAATGAATAATTTGTTCCATAAAATCTTCCAATGTCATTTTCTATATTGTTCTTGCATTCCATTGTTTCAAATGCTTTTATCTATCCTAACGGCTCTAATACCATTTATTAGGATTTTGATCCCAAATCTGACATGATTGAACGATCTTTAAAAACGCAAAAAATAATAACACAATAAGACTTAGATTTATAGTGGTTCACTCAAAAGAGCTACGTCCACTTTAGCTGGCACTTGATTTCACTGTAAAGAAGAAAAAATATAGTTTTGACTCACACTGTATATCTCTATATTATCATTTCTTAATCTTAAGACCTTATTAATAACATATTTATAGGATAAACAATCATTACAATAAAACTTAAATAACTCTTACCCAAACTCAAACACAAATTCAATAAACTTTAATTAAATTTTATAGAGTTTATTATAAGTGTAAGCTTCATAACTAAATACTTTTTTCATATAAATACTTTTTTACTCAAATTGTTAAAATTGAATTTGAACGAAAAAAACATAAATAAATAAATGTATAATTAAGACATGTTTGATAATATTATTTTATTTACATTAATATTCTTATTAAATATTGTAACTCCCGAAAAAACTCTTTGAATAGTTTTCACGGAAAAAATCGAGATTCGAGAGTTTCAACCTCGGTTTGCGTGTCAGAAATATTTTTTTTAAAATAAAATATTTTTAAATGATCCCTAATATCTTTTGAAATTAATTAAAAATAATTAATTTGGTGTTCAATTTTAAATAACCCAGTAATTTATGATAATCAAATTACAATTTAATTTTTAAAAGTTTGTTTGTTTAAATTAATTAAACATAATTAATTAAAAATATTATTTATTATGAAATAGAGTCGTCAATTGATTTTTGAAAATCAATAAAAATGGCATACGTATACAAACGTATTGGCCATAGTTTTTTTAGTTCATAGTTTGGTGATACTCGGAAAAGGGCTTTTGTGACTCATCATTTGTATTCGTTTTAAAAACGGTCTCTACTTATAAACTTGGCTTTTGAAAATCGATTGTATAACGTATTATTTATACCGATTATTCTTCTGGTCCTAAACATGCATATGTTTTAGCGTTATTTAAAATATTATAACAATATTGAAATGCGGGTATATGTTGTTGATGATAACATAGGGAAGAAAGTACCTAAAGAAAATTAGTCATTTAAAGGAATTAGGATTTAAACATAAATCTCAAACAAGCCTTTATCAAAAATATATTTTTGTGGAAAAATCCCAAAAATATTTTGAAAATATTTTCTACTTTTGTAGGGATTTTTAAAAAATGGTTTGAGGTTCAACAAATTACAAAAATAATTTT